>NW_005871408.1:198816-239306 GCF_000147115.1 Myotis lucifugus | reverse complement strand
TTCATATATATATATACTGTCCAATATCATAGCCACTAGCCACATGTGGTTACTGAACACATGAAATGTGGTAGTGCAACTGAGGAACTGAATTTTTTTATTTTTTTATTTTAATTAATTTAAATTTACATCATCAAATATGGTATTGAATGGCACAGATCTAGAACCTTGCGTTAATGGCTGATGCTAAATGAAAAAGGGTGGTATGTGGGTGAGTTAGCTAAGTTTAAAAAGCAAACTGACAAAAAGACAAACAGAAAAAAAACAACAACAAAACAAAAAACCAGCGCCGTATTAATATTCTCTCATTCCATATAGCATTCACCTTGATAAAGCTAAAGTCCTAGTCAGGTCTACTCAGGCTGCCATAACAAAAAAACATACACTAGGTGGCTTATACAGCACACATTTATTTTCTTAGTTTTAGGAGCTGGAAAGCCCAAGATCAAGATTCTGGACTCTTTGGTTCTGGTGAGGATCCTCTCTCTGCCTGGCTTGCAGATGGCTGCTATCTGTGTGCTCACATGGCCTCTTCTTTGTACATATGCACAGACAGAGAAAAAGATCTCTCTTCCCCTTCTTATAAGGCCACCAGCCCTATCCAATTAGGACTGCCACTCTTACGACCTTATTTAAACCTAATTACCTCTCTAAAGGCTCTAGCTCCATATGAATTTATGGGAGGGGGAGGGGGACACAAAATTCAGTCCATAGCACAACTCTCCACTCTCCCTCCCCATATCTAGATTTCGTATGAGTTCCAATATTGCATGGACTATGCTTCTCATCCTTAATTTATAATCTTCTACAAGCTAAGTTTTCTGCCTATTTTTAATACACCATCAGTTTACACCTGAGAGAGGCTTTAACCCTGCCTTCAGACGACTGTGGAATTTATCAAGGTTAAACTTAGCTTTGGCCCTCAAAATGACTTCTCACCTCCTAAAATGATTGTGCAGAAAAGAGTTAACGTAGCAAGCCTGACACTGCTCCCCTTAGGAAGGACAGCTTGAAGGCTGGCCCTGGACTAGAGTCTGGGAACTTGGATACTGGGAGAGTTCTTCCTCCCTAACTGCTAAGAGGGACTTACTGTGCCTAAACTGTTTGTACAAACAATGTGATTTATGCTGGACATCTGCTTTCCTTCTGAGGATCTGAAATTTTGGTATCTTGTAAGCAGAGGATGACTACATGACCAGCCCCCAATAAAAACCTTGGGCATTGAATCTCTAATAAGCTTCCCTGATGGATGACATTTCACACATGTTGTCACGATTTTGCTGGAGGAACTGAGTGTGTCCTGTGTAGCTCCACAGGGAAAGAACACTTAGAAGTGTGCCTTGTTTCCGCCAGACTTCATCCCATGAACCTTTTCCCTTTGCTGATTTTCCTTCGTAGCTTTTCCCTGTAATAAGTCATAATCATGAGGACTTATGCTGAATATGCTGAATTCTGTGAGTCTATCTAGTGAATCATCAAATCCAAGGGTGGTCTTGAGGACCCCCAACACATCAATCCACTGTTTTAATTCACATCATCAAACATCTATCTCTAGTGAAAGAACCCTGTATTCCTACATTTTAATCTTCCCAGATTCCATTCCAACCTATAATTCTCCCAGCCCTGGCCTTATCCAGTCTACAATCTACATTATCACAATCACTTAGGATAAGATAATCATCAAATCTCTCTCTATATGTCAATGCTTCTATAACTGGGGTGAATATAATCCAAGAAATAGGGAACATTTTTTTCCCTTCAATATAAAACTGTTTGTTTCCTACATCTTTCAGTAAAAATAATGTTCCCAGGAGCTTCTCCATGCTTAGCCTCATTTTACTTGACCTTTCTGCAAGGGTAGAAGGCACAGAGCATTCCAATCCACGCAGAAGTTTCTCCTTCCTCCAAACACCCTTTAATGCCCCCTATTATCTCACTTCCCATGGACCATTACACTCACTTCCATAACTTTAGCCTTCTACCTGTAACTTCTAAATCCTAACTTAGCCCAGTCGCCTAAGCCCTAGAATCTTACCCCAAACACCTAGAGGGCAAGTACATCTATGGACCTTACCAATCAATACTTAGACTGATGTTCTCTCTTTTTTTTTTTTTTTTAAGAGAGAGAGAGAAAGGAAGAGAGAGAGAGAGAGAGAGCACGCGCGATGTGGGAGAAACATCAGTTGCAATCTGAGTATGGCCCTTACCGGGAATGGAACCCACAACCCTTCAGTGCATGGGACAATGCTCTAACCAACTAAGCCACACAAGATTTTTAAAAAATCATCTAGACATTTGCTTTATAATTGAACTGACTCTACTTACTAAATCATAGCAATCCAAAGTTATAGAAGACTATTTGAATCCTTTCCCTAAGATGTCTTTTTGGTATTCCAGCGTAACTGTTCCTAATTGGTAGTTCATTACTATAGTAGAGCTTGGTGAAATGCTATGCAATGAGCAGCCATCTAATAAATATTTATTCAATAAATTAATAACATTAGCCATCTATGAGACCTGCAGCAAAAAGAATGGAACACCATGCTGGTTGACATGGCTTCATTTAGAAATGTTGCTATTGGTAATCTCACTTTATTAGTTATATGAATGAGAATTTTCAAAAAAATGGTTTGGAATAGCCAGCTACCCATTTTAAGGAGAAAATACAGAGGGATGAAAACTTTAGACTTGTAAAAGTTTAATCATTAAAAGAAAAAAAAGGGGTGTGTGTTTCAGAAATCCAAATAAAGATGGCAGATTGAACACATGCATTCATTCTTTCTTAAAACATCACTAAAATGACAATAAAACAAATTTAATTTTCATTTTTAAGGTGTAAACTTACAAGGATGAGAATAGGAGAAGTTAGCAATAGAATTTCACAAGCTAGAAAGCAGATAGACAAGTGGTAACTGAATAAATAGATTGGAGAAAATTGAATCTGAGAGGAACAATGGGAAAGCTAAAACCAGCCCTTTTTACATCCCATTTTATTTCACTCGACCCCTAACCTAACAAGATCAGGAAATTAGGACATCTGAGACATCTGGAAATAGGATGAAGGAGGACCTAAAATTAGGTCAACTGGTTTAAAGTCTAAGAGGCAGTTAGATCCCAGATCTCCATTTCAAATTCTTGCAGCTTAGCCCCCAACCTGACCAAAAAGAGGTGGTTTATTCTCTGGATAAGTTCCACAAATTAGGGAGTTGGGGGAGTGTTCACGGGTTAAATAAAAATGTGTAAACTCGAATACTGAAGGCTAAAAGCCCCCTACCCCCAGAGTTAAGTGTCTTCCATGTGTGCGGAGTTTTGGTATAGCTTTTTAGTTCTTCGTTGTAAATATAAGCAGACAACCAAGGACTGGTTACCAGACATCTGAGAAAACCTCTAATATACACAAAATATACAGATAAAAGCAACACAGAAGTCATGTGACTTTTTTAAAAGTTATAACATTAATATCTTTACAGCAGAGGAAATAATACTATATCCATGAAAGAAAGAGAATATTAACAAAAAGAACATTCAGAGAATAGTCTTGGAAATTAAAAATATAATAGCAAAAATGAAAAACTCAATAGAAAAGAAAGAATTTAAAGCTGAAAATCTCAAATGTGCCCTGGCCAGTGTTGCTCAGTGGCTGGAGTGTCAGTCTACGCACCGAAAGGTCTTGGGTTCAATTCCTGGTCAAGGGAGCAAACCTGGGTTGCAGGTTCCATCTCCACCAGGTCAGGGCACATGCAGGAGGCAACCAATCTGTATGTCTCTGCATTGATGTTTCTCTCTCTCTCTCTCTCTCTCTCTCTCTCTCTCTCTGTACATGCAGGAGGCAACTAATTTGTGTGTCTCTGCATTGATGTTTCTCTCTCTCTCTCTCTCTCTCTCTCTCTCTCTCTCTCTCGGACACCCCCTCCCCCCGAGTGCACAAATTTTTGTGCACCGGGCCTCTAGTATATAAATAAAAGTCTAAGCAACTAAATGACCGGTTGACTGGTTGCTATGACGCACACTGACTACCAGGGGCAGATGCTCAACGCACAGGATCAGGCTCCCTCCTGTCTGTATCGGGCCTGCGGGGATCGGGTAGAAACCAACTCTCCGACATCCCCCAAGGGGTCCCGGATTGTGAAAGGGCACAGGCCAGGCCGAGGGACCCCACCAGTGCACGAATCCGTACACCCGGCCTCTAGTTATTTATACTAGCCCAGATGTCTTTCTCAAAAGTTAAATATTATATAAGTGCAAAAAGACTTAAACCTCCTCCATGAACTCTAATTTAAAAGAAAGAAAAGAATGAAAGAGGAGGCAAAAGCAACAGATGCAATCATTGCGATTTGCCTACCTTCTATGACAGCGAATTTATCCTTTTTCATCTCATGGCACACATAAACTAATTACTAAAATTCTGCAGCACAGCAAAAAATACATATTTTAGCCAATCAGGCAAAAAAAAAAAAAGTATAATTTTTATTGATTCACCAAAAAAAAAAGTAATTACATACCCCTTGTGCTCCAAAGTGACTTTTTAGAAAATTAGGTGCCTATTGGTATATAAGGAATTCTGGTACCACGAATTAACCAATCAGATGCAACCATAGAGCTCTATAAGATCAGCTCTATTATATGACCTATATATTTATGGTTCAAGATAGGGCATTGATACCAGACAACTATTGCTGTGTTGGCTGCTGTCATTTTTTATTTGACAATCTAAGGGAAAAGAGGTCTGTGCTACATGTTTTAAACATTCTTGTAGCATATTGGTTGAAAAATCACTGTTCTATGCTGATATAAATATCCAAAGTTCTAGCCCTGGCCGGGTAGCTCAGTTGGTTACAGCCTCATCCCAATATGCCACAGGTTGCGGGTTGGAGCCCAGGTCAGGGCATATACAAGCATCAACGAATGAGTCCATAAATAGGTAGAACAACAAGTCTGCTCCTCTCTCTCTCTCTCTTCCTCTCTCTCTCTCTCTCTCTTTCTAAAAAAAATCAATAAATACAAGTTAATCAGCAGTAGATAAGTGGATAAAAAAGCTATGGTACATTTATACCATGTAATACTATGCAGCAGTAAAAAAGAAGGATCTCTTACTGTTTCAGATAGCATGGAGGGATCTGAAGAGTATTATGCTAAGCGAAATAGGCCAGTCAGAGAAAGACAAGTATCACATGATCGCACTCATACGTGGAATCTAATGAACAAAATAAACTGATGAACAGAGTGGTTCCAGAGACATGGAAATTTCCAAAGCTATCATTTAGTTTTGTCTATTACTTGCTCCCTTCGTATTTCAGAATCTCAGAGGGAAGGTGGGGGAAGGTGAGTAGGTGAGAGATAATCAACCAAAGAACTTGTATGCATATATGCATAACCCATGGACACAGACAATAGGATGGTGAAGGCCTGGGGCGAGGGGTGGAGGGGGAGGGGTAGAAGGGTCAATGGGGGAAAAGGGAGACATTTGTAATACTTTCAACAGATTTAAAAAAAATATATATCCAGCCCTCAATGGTTAGAGCATCGGCCTGTACACTGAAGGGTCTTGTGTTCAATCCCCGGTCAAGGGCACGTAAATGGGTTGCAGGTTCACTCTCCCTGCAACCAATCTATGTGTCTCTCCCATATCAATGTCTGTCTGTCTCTGTCTGTCTCTCTCTCTCTCTCTCTCTCTCTCTCTCCCGCTCTCTCTCCTACCCCTTTCCATCCCTTCCACACTCTCTCTGAAAATCAATGGAAAAAATATCCTCAGGTGAGGATTAACAAAAGAAAGAAAAAAAGAAAAATCCAAAGTTCTTTTGAATAAGAGATTACCATATCAGTTATGTCTTTCCACAATTACCAACTTCAGGATACAACATGGTACTTGACAATGGTTCGCTTAATTCTCCTGATCAGAAAAATGTTTAATAAAAATTAAAGAACAAATGTGAGAGAGATTCAACTATATTTTTTTTTATTTTTTATTGATTAAGTTATTACATATGTGTCCTTATCCCCACATTATCCCCCATCCCCCCCTCCACTCATGCCCTCACCCCGCTGTTGTCTGTGTCCATTGGTTAGGCCTATATGCTTGCATATAAGTCCTTTGGTTGATCTCTTCCCCTTACCCCCACCCTCCCCTACCTTCCCCCTGAGGTTTGATGGTCTGATCGATGCTTCTCTGTCTCTGGATCTGTTTTTTTTTTTTATTATTAAACCTTTATTGTTCAGATTATTACAGTTGTTCCTCTTTTATTACAGTCTGCCCCCATAGCTCCCCTCCACCCGGTTCCCACCCCACCTTCTGCCCTTACCGCCCCCCCACTGTCCTCATCCATAGGTGTACTATTTTTGTCCAGTCTCTTCCTGCACCCCCCACACCCCTTTCCCCCCGAGATTTGTCAGTCCACTCACTTTCTATGCCCCTGATTCTATTATATTTACCAGTTTATTCTGTTCATCAGATTTTTAATTCACTTGATTTTTAGATTCACTTGTTGATAGATATGTGTTTGTTGTTCATAATTTTATTTTTTTTATTTTTTTAATTAAATCTTTATTGTTCAGATTATTACAGTTTTTCTCTTTTTCCCCCCATAGCTCCCCTCCACCTGGTTCCCACTCCCCCCCGCCCTTAACACCCCCCCACTGTCTTCATCGATAGGTGTACGATTTTTATCCAGTCTCTTCCTGCACCCCCCACACCCCTTTCCCCCCCAAGAACAGTCAGTCCACTCCCTTTCTATGCCCGGATTCTATTATATTCACCAGTTTATTCTGTTCATCAGATTATTTATTCACTTGATTTTTAGATTCACTTGTTGATAGATGTGTATTTGTTGTTCATAATTTGTATCTTTACCTTTTTCTTCTTCTTCCTCTTCTTAAAGGATACCTTTCAGCATTTCATATAATACTGGTTTGGTGGTGGTGAACTCCTTTAGCTTTTTCTTATCTGTGAAGCTCTTTATCTGCCCTTCAATTCTGAATGATAGCTTTGCTGGGTAAAGTAATCTTGGTTGTAGGTTCTTGGTATTCATCACTTTGAATATTTCTTGCCACTCCCTTCTGGCCTGCAAAGTTTCTATTGAGAAATCAGCTGACAGCCGTATGAGTACTCCCTTGTCAATAACTGATTTTTTTTCTCTTGCTGCTTTTAAGATTCTCTCTTTGGCTTTTGCCCTTGGCATTTTAATTATGATGTGTCTTGGTATGGTCCTCTTTGGATTCCTTTTGTTTGGGGTTCTCTGTGCTTCCTGGACTTGTAAGTCTATTTCTTTCACCAGGTAGGGGAAGTTTTCTGTCATTATTTCTTCAAATAGGTTTTCAATATCTTGCTCTCTCTCTTCTTCTGGCACCCCCATAATTCGGATGTTGGTACATTTGAAGTTGTCCAAGAGGTTCCTTACACTATCTTCATATTTTTGGATTTTTTTTCTTTTTGTTTTTCCAGTTCGGTGTTTTTTTGGTTCTTCGTATTTCAAATCTTTGACTTGATTCTTGCGATCCTCTAATCTGCTATTGGAACTCTGTATAATATTCTTTATTTCAGTCAGTGTATACTTAATTTCTAGTTGGTCCTTTTTCATATCCTCGAGGGTCTCACTAAATTTCTTGAGTGTCTCACTAAATTTATCGGCGGTCTCACTAGACTTATTGAGGGTCTTACTAAATTTATCGGCGGTTTCTAGAAAATTCTTGAAAAACCTTATAAGTGTGGTTTTGAATTCTATATCCACTAGTTTGCTTTCCTCCATTTCTGTCATTTGTGACCTGTTTCTTTGTCTCTGCATTTGGCTGCTTCCCTGTGTTGATAGAGTGGCTTTGTGTGCTAGGTGTCCTATAGGGCCCAGTGGCTCAGCCTCCCCAATTACCTGAGGTGGACACTCTTGGTGCACCCCTTTGTGGGCTGTGTGCACAGTCTTGTTGTAGTTAAGCCTTGATTGTTGTTGGTATCACTGGGAGGAACTGACCTCTAGGCCAATTGTCTGTGAGAATCAGCTGTGTCTACAGTGGGAGAACTTCTGTGCTGGAGACACCCTTATGGGGCAAGACTTGCTTCAGTGGGGCTTTGGTGCTCACTGAGTCTGCCCCCTGAGTGTGTCCCTTATGGATCTGAGGAGTTGTAATCTGGATGGTCCCACTCTGACCACTGGGGACACTGGCTCTTAGATCTCTAAGGAGGTGCTAATTTAGCCTTTGCCTGAGGCTACCCAGCAGGAGCTATGGAGAGATCTGCAGATTCCTCTTCTTTGTTTAGGGTTTGGAGGTGCCCAGATGAGGCCCAGCTGTGAAGCAATGCAAGCTGCTGTGGGACCTTGGGCCTTCTTTTGGATGTTCTGGGTCTCTCTGACCCAGCTGCAGTTTGTTAGGTAATTTTAGATTGCAAAGGGCCAGGCCATTCATATGCAAAAGCCTCTGCGCACAGCTTGGGTGGGGCGGGGTCTCAGGGAGTCAACAGGGCGAAGCAAACATGTATGGCTGATCCTCAGCCCTGCCCTAAGTGTCCCGCGGTAATCGCTGCAAGCACCTCTGAGAGAAAGCCGCCCTGGAGTTCCAACCAATGCCAGACAGTCCAGTTTCTCCTGTATGAGTCTGTGTCCCCAGAGACTCGCCCGGAACTGGAGTTCAGAGCAGTCAGAAGCTTGTGTCTCCCTCCCGATTGAAAAAGACAACCGCGTCCTCAGTTGCCAGCCCTTTCTGCGTGCGTCTCTGTAACTCTGCACTTTACTTCCACACCTCCTCTGAGTCTCAGTGTGGTTTTCTCTTTCCTTCTATTTGTAGAATTTCCACTCAGCCAGCCTTCCGGTGGTTCTGGATGATGTCTGTTTTGTCTTTTAGTTGTAATTTTGAAGTGGTTGTGCGAGGCAGCAATTTCAGGTGTTTACCTATGCTGCCATCTGGGTTCCCCCCCTCTGGATCTGTTGTGTGTTTTTTTTTAATCAGTTTATGTTATTCATTATATTCCATAAATGAGTGAGATCATGTGATATTTATCTTTCTCTGACTGGCTTATTTCACTTAGCATAATGCTCTCCAGTTCCATCCTTGCTGTTGTAAATGGTAAGAACTCCTTCCTTGTTGCCGCAGCGAAGTATTCCAATGTGTAGATGTACCACAGTTTTTTAATCCACTCATCTACTGATGGGCACTTAGGCTGTTTCCAAATCTTAGCTATGGTGAATTGTGCTGCTATGAACATAGAGGTGCATATATCCTTTCTGATTGGTATTTCTAGTTTCTTGGGATATAGTCCTAGAACTGGGATCACTAGGTCAAATGGGAGTTCTATTTTTAGGTTTTTTTTGTTTTGTTTTGTTTTAATATATTTTACTGATTTTTTACAGAGAGGAAGGGAGAGGGATAGAGAGTTAGAAACATCGATGAGAGAGAAACATCGATCAGCTGCCTCCTGCACACTTCCTACTGGGGATGTGCCCGCAACCAAGGTACATGCCCTTGACCGGAATCGAACCCGGGACCCTTGAGTCCACAGGCCGATGCTCTATCCACTGAGCCAACCCAGTTAGGGCTATTTTTAGTTTTTTGAGGAATCTCTATATTGTTTTCCACAGTGGCTGCACCAGTGTGCATTCCCACCAGCAGTACACAAGGGTTCCTTTTTCTCCACATCCTCTCTAGCACTTGTCGTTTGTTGATTTGTTGATGATAGCCATTCTGACAGGTGTGAGATGGTACCGCACTGTCGTTTTGATTTGCATCTCTCGGATGATTAGTGACTTTGAGCATGTTTTCATATGTCTCTTGGCCTTTCTTCTGTCTTCTTTTGAAAAGTATCTATTTAGGTCTGTTGTCAACTATCTTTTTTTGATAAATGTTGCCTCTTTTAAATCAAGGACTAAGGTCATTTAACTGCTCTGTTACCCAATTTAGAGGCTTCTCCAATAATCCAGTGAAGAAAATCAGTACAAGCAAATGAAATTTTAAAATTCAGTCGCCAATAAACAAGCAAACAAAACAAGCACCCTTGCTCCCACCCCAAAGTTATTTGGCCCAGTTCATTCAAAAAACTTCTAGTGGACCCTTCGTACTCTTAAATTTGACAGAAATCATATAGGATTTTATAGGAAACTAGAGGCCCAGCACATGAAATCGTGTGCGGGTAGGGTCCCTAGGCCTAGCCTGCGATCAGGGCCATCTTCCGCCTGCTCACCAGTCCCCAGTCCCGCCCTGCTGCCACCCACCCCAGTTCCCCGTGGTTCCCCGTTCTCCATCTTGCAATCGGAGCATGCAGGCAGGCGGGAGGGACCAAGAGGTCAGTCATTCCACCCATTCACCAGTCCCCAGTTGCGCCCTGCCGCCACCCACCCCGGTTTCCCATTCACCATCCGGCGATCAGAGCCTGCAGGACTGAGAGGTGGTCAATGCACCTCATAGCGACTGGTCGAGTGGTCATTCTGGTATTTACGGCATTATGGTCACTGGGCTATTATATAGGATCACAGTGCAGAATGTAGCTCTAGAAAATATTATATTGCCAAAATCACCACTTATCCCACGAAGTAGAAACTGAGAAGAAAAACAAATTAGAGGTGCATATATTGAAAGGCTTGTCCCACCCAGGTCTAGCTGAAAGGTAACACCACAAAAAAAGTGCTCACAATCACTCAGAATAAAAGCATTTCCTTAAATAAAGCTAAAATAGCAAACTAATACAATCCTAAAATATCAACCATTTTAGTGTCATTTTTCAATTGACCAAATGCAATTAAATTCCATTAATAGCTAATTTTTGCCAAATTTAATTCTAACAAACTCATTTAACTTAAAAGATCATAAAGAAAGGATAAAATACTCCATATTTTTGTATTCCTACAATTCAAAAGCAACAGCATCTTTTTTTTTTTTTCAGGCCATGAATAAACATGCCATACTTCAGGCTTTTTAAAAGTATATTTTATTCCAAAATTAGGAGTGAAAATAAAGCTCAAAAAGAAATGACTTCCCAGCCTTGAATTCAGTGGCATTAATATTAATGACAATCCCACTCATTTCAAAGTCATGGCCCAGAGTGTTTATATTATGAAAAATGGGTCTGGAATGTCATCTTCAGTAAATTTTAAATTGTTTAATCTGAGGTTTTGCTAGATTTGTAACAGCTGCACTTGTGTTTACAACTATAATACCGTCTTTACAGCATGGCACTCCTTTATGCAGTTTTTAGATCTGGTTGGTACAAACATGTTGTACTGATCAATGGAAATGAGTTTGGTATCTCTCCCTTGCTACAAGTTTAGTTAGAATAAAGTTTTGTTTTGGATTAACATTGTACAACAAATGCATCATGGACCTTCAAAAGTTTTATGGTATTGGTTACAAAGGGATAGGACAAAACCCTCCATTCATATACAAACATTTGGAAAATGACTCAATTTGTGTTTGTGGAATTTAAATTTTGTTTGGGGAAAAGATATGCATATCAAATACACTGTGGATCTAATTTGTTTGCTGGCACTCCTTGAGAGTCTCAGGGCACATTACCAAGCAGAAACTGGTTAGGCAGTATTAAAGAAAATTACATTTCTTCTAATACCTCTATTTACAGAGTAGAAAGATGCAACTAAAAAGCCTGCCAAGACTTGCTTAAGAATGTTCCAATGGGAAGCCTCCACAACCCTTGGACATGGGGCTGCTGGTGCAATGAAAAGAGCACCAGACAAGAGTTTAATTTCCCTGGGTAACGGTCAACAGCTTTGTCACTAACCTCTGTTTCCTTCTCTGTAAACATTTCAAAAAGAACATATTGTTGAAGGTGAATGTTTTCCGCTAAATTCAGTTGTGTCTGGGTAACCAGAAATGCTTGGCTCTTTTAGTAACTAAAATTATTATGGTGATCATGCCATAATTATTGAGACACATTTAAAAGTTGCACAAACAGAAGTAACCCCAGAAGTTCTTCAGCAGCTATCCTCTTCTGGGGCAAACTCTCAGGAACCCCCTAATCCAGGTCCAAATTAAAAATTTTTAAAAAGCTCCACTCTATTTTTTTTAAATGTCTGCCTTACCTTGGCACATATGGTTACTATAAGAATCACATACAATCTATATGAAACTAATTTGGAAAGTGTGAAATGCGTTTACTAGGGCTTATGACCAAAGTAATGTTAGAAATGAACCAAGAAACCAAAAGAGGTAAAAAATAAAATAAAATAAAATAAATTTTTAAATCAATAGAACAAAAGTGCTGACATCTAAAGGGTATATGGTATGTTATTGTTAAGGAACAATAATAATGAGCTTTTTTCCTACAAGTAGAAATTTTGAACTAGCCAAAGAACATAGATTATTTTAGTAATTCCTCCAATAAGTATGATAAATTTGTTCTGAACTAGCTACCCATTTTTCCCCCTCAGTGTTCGTTTGACAACACTGCATTTCAAAATGACTCAAAAGTTAGTAAATTATTTTAGACAAAGGTCATAAATTCACATGTCCACAATGGGCAAGGTAAGTAAGTAAAGCAATCTGATGGGCTTGAGGCAACTGGAAGACAAAGCTCCATCCACTGAAGGCAACCAGAACTTAGCTCCAGCCAGCTGCTGACAAGAGGTGTCAGATTGAGTGTGTCAGACCGCCCTTCATCTTAAAAATAATAATAAATTGAAAATATGGACTTTTAAGGTGAAATTGCTTAGTGTTTAAATGTTCATAAATGACAAAAAAATCTTAAAACATCATGCAAGCCAGCTCTGGAGAGATGGCTCAGTCAGTTGGAGTGTCATCCCTACAGCAAAAGATTGCAGGTTCGAATCCTGGACAGGGCACATACCCGGGTGCGGGTTCAATATCCAGTCCGGGCACATATAGGAGGCAACCGATTGATGTTTCTCTCTCACATCAATCTTTCTCTCTTTCTCTTGCTCTCGCTTTCCCCCTTTCCTCCCCTCCCCCCCCCCCCATCGCTCTTCCTCTCTCTCTCAAATCAATAAAAGCATATCCAGGGTGAGGATTAAAAACAACAACAAAAACCATCATGCAAGTTATATAAAACATATCTGCAAAGGACATCTGGTCTCTGTTCTATCACCTCTACCATGTTTGTTTTATATAGACCTATTTAAATAGCATGACAAGGTTGAAAAGAATTTTGGTGACTTTTTTAATGCTTCAATTATACTATGATGCGTGTTAATGTAATGAATGGAGTTTGCTGTTTTCTTATGAAAATTATTGCCTTAATTTTGTCACGCAAGAGAAATTATCTGGCCAATGGCAAATGGAAGACACTAAGCAATTCTTCTTTTGCCAAATACCCAAGGGTGCCATGACAGCCCCCTTCCCCACGCCATCCTGAAAGATAACCTCAGCCAGAGCAGGAACCAAGACTGTTTGTTCACTGTTATATCCCCAGCACCTAGCACTGTGCCTGACATAATAGGTGTCAGAGTTTAACATGCTCTCCACACCTGAGTATTTCCCAGCTCCTTGGTAGTTAGGCTGGCAATACGACTAAGTTCTGGCCAAAGGAACGAGGGCATGAGTGATGTACACTACTTCCAGGTCTGGACCTTAAGATATCCTGTGCAGTCTTCTACCTTCTTTTCCAATACACAAGACTGGAAAAAAGGCTTCTGAGTCAATGCAGCCAGAAAATGGAAGGAGCCCAGTTCCTAGAGACTGCAAACAATTTGCACCAAGGAGACATCTAACATACAGCTGACTGTGACATTAGCAAAAGTTAGCATTATGTTAAGCCACTGATATTTATGAATTTTTTACAACTAGCATTTACTTAAAATAGCATGGTGTTCAATATTTATTAACTGTATGCCTAGATAAGTATATAGATGCCTCAGTCAATTCAGAATCTATGCAGCAAAAGTTTTAAGATTACTGTCCCTCAAAGATTGCTGACAAATGCTAAAGCAATGTCCTTGAACCCCATTACAGACACTATAGTTTGGATTCCAAAACAAATGATAATTGTGGAAAACAACCCCAAAATTATCACAAATGCAGCCAAAGTTAAATAAGGATAGAATCTCCAAGAATGTGGATGTACCTCAATAGAGGTAGAAAAGCATGTCATAAAAATTAATGCCCATTCATGATTTTTAAAAAAACAACCACACAAAACTCTCATCAAACTAGGAATAGAGGGAAATTTCCTCAACTTTATAAAAGACATCTACAAAAACCTACAGCTAGCATTATACTTAATGATGAAAGAATGAATTACGTGGAGAACTCAATATTGTTAACCTCTGAGTTCTCCTAATGTAACCTACAGATTCAATGCAATCCCAATCAAAATCTCAGGATGTTTTATTTTTTGTTTTTTTAGACTAACCTAAAACAGCCAAATAACTTTAAAAACAAAGTTGGAGAATTTACACTACTTGATTCTAAGTCTTATTAAAAGGCTATTGTAATCAAAGCATATAAGAAGAGTTCAGAAATACAGGCACACCTATATTGTGTGATTTTTTTTATAAGGTTTCACAGCAATTCAATAAAGACTAATCTTTCCAAGAAATACTATGTCAGCCTTGCCATCAACCTATGAACCAGGAGGTCATAGTTCGATTCCCTGTCAGAGCACATGCCCAGGTTGTGGGCTCAATCTCCAGTAAAGGGTATGCAGGAGGCAGCCGATCAATGATTCTCTCTCATCATTAATGTTTCCATCTCTCTCTCTCTCCTTCTCCCTTCCTCTCTGAAATCAATAAAAATATATATGTTTAAATGTTTACCTGTCATATATATGTGTGTATATATATATACATATTTATTATTATTATTATTATTATTATAAAATCAATATTGGGCCTCTAGAGGGAAAAAAAAAAGTCCCAGAAACCTGAAAAATGAAAACCATGAGGTAAAAGGTATTATGAAATATGGTCAGACAGATATAAAGTCAGGTTCATCTCAGCCCTGCCCACTGGATGCCATAACATTGACCACAACCCAATTCCGTTCTCCTTCCCGTTCCCACCTACTCCCTAACCCCACTTTCCGATGTATCTGTACTGTTTCTAATTTTCAGAGGCCTGGGAAGGAACAAAGGAAATATAAAGCCCAATTCATCACTATACACAGCCTGACGTATTCTCACCAAAACCTACCTTGTGTCATATAGAAGTGGCAGTAACTCTAGGTTTTACTTTCACAACTCAAGAAAATTAGTAGGCTAAATATTTCCACTATTCTATCTCTTTAGGAAGTTGGAAGTAAAGTCGATGGATCAGTCTGGGTCCAATCAGGAGAGAGAAATCACATAGCAATTTGAATAGGAAAAATCAAATATAAAGAATATTTAATATAACAATAGATTGGAGTAATGAGAGATTAGCTAGTCAGCAGTAAAAAAGAACTAAAGAATACAGGGATAGCAGATATCAGAAGTACCTACTACTTTTAGGGCTGAGATATAGCACCCAAGGAAGAACACACTCTTTTCCACCCTAAATGAGATCTAGACCTTGTTGGAGAGGCTTACTGAATAGCAATGAAGTCTCTGTGAGTGTTGCACCAGTAGCACTTGCTGGAAATCCACCTTTTATAACTTGCCAGATACCTGCCCTGCAGGATGTCATGGAAAGCTGTTCATGAGGTGCCTCACCCGAGGCACTCAGTTACAAAACCACCAGTGGGGGACATTGCGGTAAGCTGTTGGCAGCTGGGTGCTGCTGACACAGTGGTACAAAAACAAGCACTGGAGGAGCCACACATGCCTAGGAGCCCTGGCGCTGGAGAAGCCTCGCACCCAGAAGGCTGGTGCTGGAGGAGCCCTGTGTGCCAGGGACCCAGAGTTGGAGATGATGCAAGCATCCAGGAACCTTGCACTGAAGTTGCCAAGTGCTGGAGGATCCACTCAAGCTACAGGAGCTAGGCACTGGAAAAGCCATGTGCGTTGCAGGAGCTAGAGGTACTTGTCTTGACATAAAATATCACACTGGTCTACTACAGGGACAATTATGCTGAATGGACCTGAGAGCAAGAATTAGCAACTACTTTAGATGGTCTCTGTCACATATTCTTTTTTCCCCTCCAAACACTTAAAATTATAAAAAAAATATTCTGGTCCAGGGATTTCAAGAAGGCTACAGAGTCCACTTGCTCCCAACACCAGACCCAACTTGTGGCTAAACTGCAAAGCATTAGACTTGAAAAAACAGCTAAAGTGTAGCTGATCTGAAGTATTGTAGGCAGGGAACTCAGAGAAAGAACAGGAGGAGATGCGGAGAGGGTGAGCCAATTCATTCATCTGCACGGTGGGGAAGCCAGAGGGAAAGTGTGACAGCAGAGCCCCTGGCCCCTGGAGCATGGGGTCTCAGCTCCATGCAATGACACCCAATCCAGAACAACAGAGAAGGGAAGAGGAACCCATGTAACATCAGGGCGTGGGAATCAGTGGGGATTTGGTCCACCTGGGAGTCTCAAACTGCATCATCCCAGGCAAACAGCAATTTCATGTTACACCACCAGCCTGGGAAGTTCATTCTGATCAGTGCCTGCAGGAGGAGCCACACAGCAAACCTGGGATGGCAGAGGGGTCTGATCCATACACCCAGCAGTGAATCTGAGGAGCCCATTATTCTCTGGAATAACTTCGGGCAGAGAACCGAAAGGGGGTTGGACAGTGTGGCATGGGAAAGAGAATCAGTCTAGCTTAACTTGAGTGTATGGGCAGCAACCCTCCCCCCATCTGCAGAACAACTGGGTCTTCCCAGTCCTGCTGCAACCCTAGGCAAAGGGGAACAGCTCTGGGTTGGAAATCTGCACCCTAATGACTAGGTCTGAGAACTCGAACACCTGGCCAGGTTGAAACCAGGGTGGAGGCCCTGCCCAGCAGGGGCCAGACATGCTGAAAGGTTGGAGTGCCAAACAGGGCTCGTCTTATTTTATTTTTTAAACCCCTCCTATTGGGTGTGGTGGCAAGGGGATGTGCCAGGGAGCCAAGGAGAGCTCAGACATTGTGACCATGTCTCAGTGGTAGACTTCGGACCAGGAGACAGACGGGCGTGTCCTGGGCCCTTTGGCTACATTACCTGGAACCAGACCTGAGCTGGCCAGTGAGTTCAGACAGTGCAGCCCTAGGAAGAAGGCCCCCCTCCTACAAGCTACAGGCACCGCCCTCAGCACGAGTTTGTTTAAATCACCCCACCCAAGTGCAGGATACCCTGTCAGAGCCCACTTCCATGGGGGAAGAGAGAGCAAATGTGAGCACAGACAGTCAAGGTGCTCAAGGTGCCAGCTAGACACAAGAGAGTCCCAGCCACTGGGCTATGGAGGCCACACCCACCAGACAACTTGGGGCTCCGCCCTGCTGTGCTCCAGTCTGGCTGCCCAAGGCCAGGCAGAGACAGCAATGAGCATTAGCTTGCACCAGACAACCTCCCAGGAAGCCCGGGACTGGCACACAAGGAGTTGAGATTTGGTTAAGCATCAGAGCAAAATGCAGTGCGCTCCACAAATAGCATATCCCAAGGGTAATTGCAGCACTTATCAAAACCTGTGGAGGAAAACTCCACTTATTTTTATTAATTTATCTTTTTAATATTTTCTATACTTTTACTTTTGTATTTCTTTTTTCAATTCTTTATTTCATATCTATTTCTCTTTTCTTTTATTACATTTCTTCTCTTACTCTTCTTTTTTTAAATTTTTCTTTCCATTTTTCTTTTCCTATTTCTATATTTTACTCATTATTACTTATAAAATTATTGCACTTATTGTTTTGTTTTCTTTTTTATTATTCTTATACTTTTTGTTTTCTTCTCTTTCACATTCTCTTTTTTTCATTTATTTTTTTGTCTCTAATTTTTTGGTCTTGTCTTTTAGTATTCTTTTTCTTTTTAATTCTTTGCAATTGTTTTATTTAAAAAAAACACACACATTTTTATTGATTTCAGAGAGGAAGGGAGAGGGAGAGAGATAAAGATTATTGATGAGAGACAATCATTGATCAGCTGCCTCCTGCTATACACCACAGTGGGGATTGAGCCAGCAACCCAGGCATGTGCCCCAACCAGGAATGGAACCGTGACTTCCTGGATCATAGGTTGATGCTCAACCACTGAGCAACACCTGCTGGGCAGTAGTTGTTCTTTTGTTGGTGTTGGTGATTTGTATGTTTTTCCTTCATGCTGTTTTCGCTTTGGTCTTATTTTGTTTTGTTTTCTTTTGTTCTATCAGCACCTGTATAACAGTTAGCACAACATGATCAGGATAGCGCCTCACAGTCAGCCAGATGAGAGCTGATCCCACCTATGAAGGGATCAACAACAATCAAGACCCAGATACAATAGAAGGGCCCACATAACCCACACAAGGGACATTCCTAGAGCACCCAGCTCAAGAGATTATGGAGACTACACCACTGGATCCCACAAGACACCCCCTACAGAAGGCCACTGCATCAAGAATGGGAGTCATAGCAGTCCTTTCCAATGCACAGAAACAAACACAAAGAAACAGCATAAATGGGAAAACAAAGAAACAGGCCCCAAGTGAAAGAACAAGAGGAATATCCAAAGAAAGACTTAAATAAAATGGAGACAAGCAATTTATCAGAAATGGAGTTCAAAGTAGTGATTTTAAGAATGTTCAACAGCATGAAAAAGGACATACAAACCCATGAAAAAAAAACTAATCAGAAATGAAGAATGACATAGCTGAAATAAAGAATACACCAGAAGGAATAAACTATAGGTTGGAGCAGTGGTCGGCAAACTGTGGCTTGCGAGCCACATGCGGCTCTTTGGCCCCTTGAGTGTGGCTCTTCCTAAGCCTTAGGAGTACCCTAATTAAGTTAATAACAATGTACCTACCTATATAGTTTAAAGTTTAAAAAATTTGGCTCTCAAAAGAAATTTCAATCATTGTACTGTTGATATTTGGCTCTGTTGACTAATGAGTTTGCCGACCACTGGGTTAGAGGAATCACAGCATTGAATCAGCAAATTAGAAGACAAGATACAAAAAAATCACTCAATTAGATCAGCAAAAAGAAAAAATAATTTAAAAGCATGAGGATAGTTTAATGGAACTTTGGGACAAATGAAATGTAATAACATCACATCATAGGGATTTCAGAGGGCTAAGGAAGTGAGCATGGGAGAGAGACCTGTTTGAAGAAATAACAACAGAAAACTTCCCTAACCTAATGAGGGAAAAAGTCACACAAATTCAGGAAGCACAGAGTCCCAATCAAGATGAAGTAAAGAGACCCACACCAAGACACATGATAATTAAAATGGGAAATGAGAGAATCTTAAGGGCAGCAAGAGAGAGAATCTTAAGGGCAGCAAGAGAGAGATAGTCAGTTACCTACAAGGAAATTACCATAAGGCTGTCAGATGATTTCTGAACATAAACACTACAAGACAGAAGGGAATGGCATGAAGTATTCAAATTAATGAAAAGCAAGGATCTGAAACCAAGACTACTGTATCCAGCAAGTCTATCATTCACAACTGAAGGTGAAATGAAGAGCTTCCCAGAGAAAATAAGGCTAAAGGAGTTTATGACCACCAAGCCAGCATGACAAGAAATGTTAAAGGGACTGCTATAAGGAGAAGAGAGAGAAAGAAAGACAGACAGAAGAAAAGAGGCATAAAGAATAAAAATGGTAATAAGCCCGGCTGATGTGGCTCAGTGGTTGAGCATCAACCTATGAACCAGGAGGTCACGGTTCGATTCCCTGTCAGAGCACATGCCCAATTTGCGGGCTCAATCTCCAATAGGGGGCGTGCAGGAGGCAGCTGATTAATGATTCTCATCACTGATGTTTCTATCTCTTTCTCTCTCTCTCATCCTTCTGCTCTGAAATCAATAAAAATATTTTTAACTGGTAATAAGTACCTATCTACACTAATAAAAGATAAACATGCAAACTGACTGTACCTTCACTATGCCTCAAGCCACACCCACCAGCCAATCAGAGCGACTACATGCAAATTAACCCAACCAAGATGGCGGCCAGCAGTCACGGAGCTGGAGCAAGCAGGAGGCTTGGTTGCCCCAATGATGGAGGGAGCCAATCTTCCCGCCTGCTGCAGCGGCTCTGAGCTCCACTCAAAGCAACAAAGTTTCAATTATAGAAGGTAAATAAACCCCAGATACCTGCTTTCAGCTGGCCGTGGCCACGGAGCTGGAGCGAGCAGGAGGCTGGGTTGCCCCTGGTGATGGAGGAAGCCAAGCTTCCCGCCCGCCCGCCCTGGCCGGCTCTGAGCTCCTCTCAAGGCTACAAAGTTTCAATTATAGAAGGTAAATAAATCCCAGAATTTAAAAAAAGAAAGAAAGAAAGAAAGAAAGAAAGAAAGAAAGGAGAGGCTGGGCGCTTCCATCGCCGGCAGGCTTGGTCAGCCTGAAAACGGCCCTCAGCCCCTCACCCAGACTGGCCAGGCACCCCAGTGGGGAAACCCCCCCCCCTAAAGGGGGGTGTGCCCAGCCTGAAAACAGCCATCAGCCCCCTCACCCAGGCTGGGCCAGGCACCCCAGTGGGGACCCCCACCATGAAGGGGGTGTGACCAGCCTGCAAACAGCCATCAGCCCCTCACCCAGGCTTGCCAGGCACCCCAGTGGGGACCCCCAACCTGAAGGGGGTTTGACCAGCTGCAAACAGCCATCAGCCCCTCACCCAGGATGGCCAGGCACCCCAGTGGGGACCCCAACCCTGAAGGGGGTGTGACCAGCCTGCAAACACCCATCAGCCCCTCACCCAGGCTGGCCAGGCACCCCAGCGGAACCCCCACCCTGATCCGGGACACCCTTCAGGGCAAACCAGCCGGCCCCCACCCGTGCACCAGGCCTCTATCCTATATAATAAGAGGGTAATATCCAAACTACCCTAACAGCAGAAAGATTAGGAATGACTGGTCACAATAATACACACTGACCACCAGGGGGCAGACGCTCAATGCAGGAGCTGCCCCCTGGTGGTCAGTGCGCTCCCACAGGGGGGAGCTCTGCTCAGCCACAAGCCAGGCTGATGGCTGCCAGTACAGCGGTGGTGGTAGGAGCCTCTCCTGCCTCCTCAGCAGCGCTATGGATGTCCGACTGCAGCTTAGGCCTGCTCCCTGCTGGCAAGTGGACATCCCCTGAGGGCTCCCAGGCTGCCAGAGTGATATCTGACTGCCAGCTTAGGCCCAATTCCCCAGGGAGCGGGCCTAAACCAGCAGGTGGTCATCCCCCGAGGGGTCCCAGACTGCGAGAGGGCACGGGCCAGGCTGAGGGACGCCCCCGAGTGCACAAATTTTTGTGCACCGGGCCTCTAGTCAATAATAACCTTAAATGTAAATGGATTAAATGCTTCAATCAAAAGACATAGAATAGCTGCATGGATAAGAAAACATGACCCATATATATGCTGTTTATGAGAGACCCACCTCAGAACAAGACTCACACAAAATGAAACTGAAGGGATGGAAAAAATTTTTCCATACAAATGGAAACAATAGAAAATGCTGGAGTACCAATACTTACATCTGACAAAATAGACTTTAAAACAAAGTTAATAACAAGAGACAAAGAAGGCCACTACATAATACTAATGGGATCGATCCAACAAAAGGATAAACATATATGCACCCAATATAGGAGCACCTAAATATATCGGGGGAAAAAAGAAAGAAAGAAAACCTTAGAGAACTTTAAAGGTGATATTGACAGCAAAATACAGTCATAGTAAGGGACTTTAACACCTCACTGTCATCAATGGATAGATCTTCCCGACAAAACCAATAATGAAACAGAAAAGTTAAACAACACACTAGATCACATGGTTTAATTGATATTTATAGAATACTTCATCCAAAAGTAGCAAAATATACATTTTTCTCAAGTGCACAGGGAACATTCTCAAAGATAGACCATATATTAGGACACAAAAATAAGTTGTAAGTTCAAGAAGATTGAAATCATATAAAGCATCTTCTCAGATGACAATGGCATAAACTAGAAATCAACTAAAGTAAAAACACTCAAAAACATTCATACATGGAGGCTAAGTAGCATGATATTAAATTATGAGTGGGTTACCATTGAGATCAAGGGAGAAATGTTTTAAAATCCTGGAAACAAATGAAAATTAACACATGAACAACCCAAAAGCTATAGGACAAAGTAAAAGCAGTCCTAAGAGGGAAGTTCATAGCATTATAGGCCTATCTCAACAAGCAAGAAAAATCTCTAAGAAACAATCTAACTCTACAACTAAAAGAACTAGGAAAAGAACAGCAGGAAAAGCCTAGAGTAAGTGGAAGGAAGGAAATAATAAAGATCAGAACAGAAATAAATGATATAGAAACTTAAAAAAATGCAAAGGATCAATGAAACCAAAATCTGGTTCTTTGAAAGGATAAACAAGATTGATGAACCTTTAACCAGACTCATCAAGAAACAAAGAGAGTGGACCCAAATAAATAAAATCAGAAATGAAAGAGAAGAAGTAACAACAGACATCACAGAAATACAAGTGATGTAAGAAAATATTACGAACAAGTAACTATATGTCATCAAAATAGACAACCTGGGTGAAATGCACAAATTCCTAGAAACATACAATCTTCCAAAACTGAATCAGGAAGAATCAGAACACCTGGATAGACCAATAACAACTAATGAAATGGAAAGAGTAATAAAAAAGACCAAAAAACTCCCAGCAAACAAAAGTCCTGGTCCAAATGGCTTCACAGGTGAATTTTATCAAACATTAAAAGAACTAGCATCAATCCTCCTCAAACTATTCCAAAAAATGCAAGAGGAGGGAAGACTTCCAAGCTCTTTTTACAAGGCCAACATTATCATAATACCAAAACCAGATAAAGACACAGCAAAAAAGAAAAGTATAAGCCAATAGATTTTAAAATCCTCAATAAATTATTACCAAATCAGATCCAGCAATACATTAAAAAAATCATACACCATGACCAAGTGGGATTTATTCTGGGGGTACACAGTTGGTACAATATTCACAAATCAATAAATGTGATACATCACATAAACAAAATGAAAAATAAAAATCACATGATCATATCAACAGATGCAGAAAAAGCATTCTATAAAATCCAGTAGCCATTTATGATAAAACCTGTAAGCAAAGTGGGAATGGAGGGATCATACCCAACATAATAAAGACTACATATGAAAAACCTACAGCCAATGTCATACTCAATGGTCAAAAATTAAAAGTGTTTCCATTAAGTTCAGGAACAAAACAGGGATGTCCACTTTCACCACTCTTATTCAATACTAGAGGCCTGGTGCATGAAATTCATGCAATGGAGGGTCCCTCAGCCTGCACCCTCTAGCAGTCCAGGAGCCCTCAGGGGATGTCCAACTGCTGTGGAGGCGGGTCAGGCTCCTGCCACCGCCACTGCACTCGCTAGCCGTGAGCTGGGCACAGGGCTTCTGGCTGAGCGGCGCTCCCCCTATGAGAGCGCACTGACCACCAGGGGGCAACTCCTGCGTTGAATGTCTGTCCCCTGGTGGTCAGTGCATGTCATAGCAACCGGTTATTCCGCCGTTTGGTTGATTTGCATATTAGCCTTTTATTATATAGGGTAGTACTAGAAGTTCTAGCCATAGTAATCAGACAAGAAGAAATAAAAGGCATCCAAACTGGAAAGGAGGAAGTAAAACTGTCTTTATTTGTAGATGACATGGTATTATATATAAAAAACCCTAAAGACTCCATCAAAAAACTACTACATCTAATAAATAAATTCAGGAAAGTTTCAGAGTACATAATCAACATCCAGAAATCGATGGTATTTTTATCTATCTATAATAATAAAAGGATAATATGCTAATTAGACTGGACATCCTTCCAGCCGTACTTCCGGATGAAGCCGGGGCTGGAGCAAAGCTGCTCGAGTCCCGGGTGCTGGAGGGAAGCCGGTGCTGGAAGCCGGGAAAAGGAAGGCCTACTCTTGCACAAATTTTCATTTTCATGCATCGGGTCTCTATGTGTGTGTGTGTGTGTGTGTGTGTGTGTGTGTGTATACACACACATACACACACACACACACACATATATATATATAAAAGCCAAGCGACTGGTATGACCGGTCACTATGAGACCAACTGGCCTGATGGGCATGGGGGCGGCCAGCCAACCTCCCGCAGCCCCTCTCCTCAGCAGGCCCGCCGTGATCAGCCTGATCGGGGCAGGCCAGCTGGACCCCACCCGTGCACAAACTCGTGCACTGGGCCTCTAGTATATACATAAAAGCCTAAGCGACTGTTATGACCGGACAACAGGAGTAGCTATAACACATACTGACCATGAGGGGGCAGACGCTCAATGCTGGAGCTGCCCCCTGGTGGTCAGTGTACTCCCACAGCCAACCTCCCGTGGTCCCTCCCCCTGGCCTGCCGGCCCCGATCAGGACTGGGCGAGATGGCCCCAATTGGTTCCGATCGCTGGCCAGGCCGAGGGACCCCACCCATGCACAAATTCATGCACCAGGCCTCTAGTATACCTATAAAGAACTACCAGAAAGAGCAACTGAGAAAACAACCCCATTTACTATTGCAATTAAAAAATAATAATAATAAGGTATCTAGGAATAAATTTAACCAAGGAGATAAAAGACCTCTATATGACATTAAAGAAAGAAATTAAGGAAGACAAAAATAAGTGAGAGCATATATCATGTTCATGGACTAGAAAAATTAACATCATTAAAATGTTCATACTACCTAAAGGAATCTATAGATTCAATGCAGTTCCTATTAAAATACCAATGGCATATTTCATATAACTAGAAAAAATAATCTAAAAATGTATATGAAACCAAAAACACCTCAAATAGCTACAGCAATCTTGATAAAGAAGAACAAAGTCGGAGGAATCACAATACTGAATATCAAACTATACTGCAAGGCCATTGTAATCAGAACACCCTGATACTGGCATATAGACCAATGGAACACAAAAAATAGCCCTAGAAACCAACCTACACCTTTATGGTCAATTAATAATTGACAAAGGAGGCAAGAGCATACAATGCAGTAAAGACAGTCTCTTCAATAAATGATGTTGGGAAAACTGGACAGGTACAAGAAAAACAATGAAACTAGACCACCAATTTACACCACACACAAGAATAAACTCAAAATGGATAAAAGACTTAAAAATAACTTATACAACTCCACACCAGCAAGACAAACAATCCAATTAAAAAATGGGCAAAGGATCTGAAAAGACACTTTTCCAAATAGGTGATACAGATGGCCAATAGACATATGAAAAAATGTTCAATGTCACTAATCAATTGACCATAAATTATTTCTAGACTCTCATTTCTGTTTCAGTGATACCAGCAGCATGCTGTTTTGATTATGATAGCTTTATAGTAAATTTTGAAATTGGTAGTATAATTATTTCATTCCTTTTTTTCTTTTTCAAATTGTTTTGGCTATTCTGGGTTCCTGACATTTCCATATAAATTTTAGTAACTGCTTGTCATTCCCGCCACGCCCACCACCCCCCCCCCCTGCCCCGCAAAAAAAAAGCCTGTTAGGATGGATTTTAATAGAAATTGCATTGACTCTGTAGATGTTTGGGGGAGAATTGCCAACTTAACATGAACATGGAATGTCTGTTCATTTAGATCTTTAATTTCTTTCAGCCATGTTTTGTAATTTTCATTATGCAAATCTTGCCCTTCTTTTGTTAACTTTTTTCCAAAGTATTTTCATTTTTGATGTTATTGTGAATAGACCTTCTTCAAATTTCATTTTTGGGTTGTTCACTGCCAGTATATAAAAATACAGTTGATGTATACTGATCTTGTATCCTTGTATTTATTTCATGCAGGTTTTGCTCTTTTGTGAATTCCTTAGAATTTTCAACATAAACTTTCATGTCATCTGTGAATATAGACATATAGACAGTTTTATTTCTCCCTTTGAATCTGGATGCCTTTATTTTTTTCTGCCTATCATCTCCAGTTCATTGTTGAACAGAAGAAGGGTGGGGTGGGAGGGGAGTGAACATTCTTAACTTTTTCCTAATCTTAGGGGGAAAGCATTTAATCTTTTACCAATATACATTATGACATCACCATACATTTTTCATAAATGTTTTTTATCAGGTTGAGAAATTTTCCTTCTGTTTCTAGAATGTTGGGAGTTCTTATCATGAATAAATGTTGGATTTTGTGAGATGCTCTTCTGTATCTATTGAGATGACGATGTGGTTTTGTTTATTCTATTAATATAATTTATCAGATTAACTGATTTTTTAATGTTATACTAACTTTGCATTCCTGGGATAAATCCCATTGGTCATCCTATCTAATAAAAGAGAAACATGGTAATTAGCCGTACCTCCGCTACCCTTCCCATTGGCTAATCAGGGCGATATGCAAATTAACTGCCAGCCAAGATGGCGGCCGGCAGCCAGGCAGCTTGAAGCGAAAAGGAGGCTTACTTGCTTCAGTGACGGAGGAAGCCAACGTTCCCTGCCTGCCCCTGCCGGCCTCTGAGCTTGCAGTTTGAAACATTGTTACAAATATAGAAGCTAAACAAAACCCCAGAAACCTGCTTTCAGCCAGCCAGGCCTCAGAGCTGGAGTTGAAACAGTGTTTCGATTATAGAACCCAAACAAACCAGATACCTGCTTTCAGCAGCCGAGGCCTCAGAGCTGGAGCCAAGCCTCAGAGCTAAAGCTGGCCCAGAATAAAAAAGAAAAGACAAAAAGGACAGGTTGGGAGCTTCAGTCACCCGCCAGCCTGAAAACAGCCCTCAGCCCCTCACCCAGGCTGGCCAGGCACCCCAGTGGGGACCCCCACCCTGAAGGGGGTGTGACCAGCTGCAAACACCCATCAGCCCCTCACCCAGGCTGGCCAGGCACCCAAGCGGGACCCCCACCCTGATCCAGGACACCCTTCAGGGCAAACCAGCCGGACCCCACCCGTGCACCAGGCCTCTATCCTATATAGTAAAAGGGTAATATGCCTCCCAGCACCGGGATCAGCGGAGCTGCAAGGCCTCCCAAACCCGGGATCAGTGTGACAGGAGGCAGCGCCCAAACCCCCTGATCGCCCTGCGGCTCTGTGTGTGACAGGGGGCGGGGCCACAACCTCCCTATCCGCCCTGCTCTGTTTGTGACAGGGGAAGGCGCTCCAACCCCCTGATCAGTGCCTGATAGGGGGGAGCTCCCCAAACCCCTGATCGCCCTTCGGCTCTGTGTGTGACAGGGTGCGGCGCCCCAACCACCCCCCCACGGCCCCTGCTCTGTGTGTGACGGGGTAGAGCCATAACCTCCCCATCGGCCCTGCCCTGAGTGTGTGTGACAGTGGCGGCGCCCCAACCCCCTGATCGGCCCTGCTCTGTGGGTGATAGAGAGCGGGGCCCCAACCCCCTGATTGGCCCTGCTCTGTGTGTGACAGGGGGCGGTGCCCCAACTCCCCTATCAGCCCTGCTCTGTGCGTGACAGGGGGGAGCTCCCCAACCACCTGGTCGACCCTGCTCTGTGCATGACAGGATACGGAGCCCCAACCCCCCTGATGGGCCCTGCTCTGAGAGTGACAGGGGGCAGCGCCCCAACCCCCCTGATGGGCCCTGCTATGTGCATGACAGGGGGTGGTGCTGCAACCTCCCCATCGATCCTGCCTTGAGTGTGAGAGGGGGCGGTGCCCCAAACCCCTGATCCGCCCTGCTCTGTGTGTGACAGGGGGCGGTGCCCCTACTCCCCTATCGGCCCTACTCTGTGTGTGACAGGGGGGAGCTCCTCAACCCCCTGATCGGCCCTGCTCTGTGCGCAACAAGGGGGAGCTCCCCAAACCCCTGATCGACCCTGCTCTGTGCGTGACAGGGTACGGAGCCCCAACTCCCTGATTGGCCCTGCTCTGTGCGTGACAGGGGGTGGTGCCGCAACCTCCCCATCGACCCTGCCTTTGAGTGTGACAGGGGGCGGTGCCCCAACCCCCCAATCGGCCCTACCCTGAGCGTGACTGAGGGTGGCATCGCAACCTCCTGATCCGCCCTGCTCTGTGCATGACAGGGGGCGGCGCCCCAACTCCCCAATCAGCCCTGCTCTGAGCCCGACCAGGGGCTGCACCTAGGGATTGGGCCTGCCCTCTCCCACCCGGGAGCAGGCCTAAGCCAGCAGGTCGTTATCTCCTGAGGGGTCCCAGACTGCGAGAGGGCACAGGCCGGGCTGAGGGACCCCCCCCCCCCGAGTGCACAAATTTTTGTGCACCGGGCCTCTAGTGGTATATAATTCTTTTTATATGTTACTGAATTTGGTTTAGTAATATTGTTTAAGATATTTGTGTCTATGTTCATGAGAAATATTGGTGGGTAATTTTCTTGTGATGTCTTTGTCTGGTTTTGGTTTTATGGTAATACTGGCATCTTAGAATGAGTTGGGAAGTGTTCCCTTCTCATATTTCCTGAAAGTGGTTGTGAAGGATAAGTGTTATTTCTTCTTTCAATATTTGATGGAATTCACCCCTGAAGTTACCTATTCCTGGATTTTCCTTTATGGGAAAAATTTTAATTACAAATTAGGAGTCATTTCTTCATTTCATTGATTTTACTTCTGTTTGTCTGTTTTCTATTTCACTGATTTCCACTCTTCTCTTTATTATATCTTTCCTTCTTCTTGCCTTGGGTTTAATTTGCTCCTTTTTCTCATTTCTTAAGGTAGAAGCTTAAATTATTAATTTGCAGCCTTTATTCTTTTCTAATACAACTGTTTGAAGTTACAAATTTCTTTTTAAGCACTGTTTAAACAGCATCCCACAAATTTTAATATGTTGTGGTTTTTTCATTCAGTTCAAGATATTTTCTAATTTTCTTTGTAATTTCTTTTTTGACCCATTGGCTACCTAACAAGATAGAACTATCCTTACAAATGAACAAGGTTTTACCCTTTTTCCAAAATGAGCAGATGCACAATCCCAAGCATTATTGTATTTATTGCTGACTGTATGGCGATAGTCTCACTGAATATTCCGTTGCCTAAAGATTAAATTGTACAGTTAATTTCCAACAACTTGTATGTAAAATAAAAATGGGAAGAAGAGCAAAGATAATTTGCTAACACAAACTTACTATACAACCCAGCAGTTCCACTCATGTATCTATTCAAGAAAAATAAAAACATATGTCCACACAAAGACTTGTACACAAATGCTCAAATCAGCATTATTCATAATAGCCAAAAAGTAAAAGCAACTCAAGTAAAAGCAACTGATGAATGGATAAACAAGATGTGGTATATCCACACAATGGGATACTATTCAGCAAATAAATGAACTACTTACACATGCTATAGCATGGATAAATCTCAAACACATTATGCTAAGTGAAAAAAGCCCAACACAAGACAGCACTTACTTTATGAATTCATTCATATGAAATGTCCAGAAAGGCTAATCTACACAGACAGAAAGCAAACCAATGGTTGTCTGAGGTCTTGAAAGCCAGAGACAGGATTCAGTATGAACTTGCAAACACAAACTTGTTATGATAATGCAAATGTTTTAAAACTGAATAGTGATGATCATTGCACAAATCAAAAAATCTACTAAATTTACTAAAAAACACTTAATTCTTTATATATCAGAGTATATTGTTTCAAAAAGGTGATTTCCATTAGAAATGTACCTTCTTATAACTAGAGAAATGTATCAGGAAGATTACAGATGCTCCTATATTAGAGATTATGGACAGGGAAATGATTTCTACATACCCAGAAGGGATTATGAAGAACCTAAGAGAATGAACCAGATAACTTTGCAAGGTCTCTTCTAAACTGATTCAAAAAAAATATATATATATTTAGAAAATAAAAGATTTGCATTGTTACCTAACTTTTCTGATGAATTTTTAACTTTTTCCTTCCTACTTATGCATTTTTATTAAAACACTGCAAACGCAATGTACTTCTCCAAAGGTGTTCTTTCATCTTAAAAAGTCAGTCATTCGGGAGCCATAAACAAGAACAGAGAATATACAGACCCCACCCCACTAAAGTAAAATTTTACAAATGCATTTGGTGCTGATTTCAAGCCTGATTTGAGGCTTCACCACTACCAACTTGGAACTGCCACACATGTGCGATTTCTCTGGCACTCTATGCAGCCTAGCTAATCAATCCAACTTTCTACTGCCCAGGCTGGCCTCCCTGTAGCTGGTTTTCATAAATACAAAATTTGTATAATTGTTACTGGAACTACTTGCTGAAATATGGAACTAGTTTAAAACACCACTTATTTTAAAATGTACATGCACAGTTTCACATGCATGCAGCAACACATCTTCCACACTCAGCCAATCAAGTTAATGCTTTTTATTAAGGAACGGAACAAAAAAGTCTAATACAGAATTTGCCTGTCTTTTCCGGAACCTTAGTAAATATTTTTCAAGAAATCAAGAGGAATATGACTGAATAATGAAAAAATGAATGAAAATGTGTAACAAAATATAATTATTCAAATTCTAAAGCAGGACGTAACTTTTACCCCGGGGTAAAAGGCCTTTGCTTTAACTAGGAAAAGCAAATTCTTTTTGGATGCAATCTTTCTTGTATATGAGTAATGTATATATGTGCTTATTTCCATGTGAATCTGGCACAGTACATTAGACTGAAACATCAATTTGGTTTAAGTTTAATGCATAAAGTCACAATGAACATGTTTTCTATCTAAGCTTATGTAATAAATGATCCCAACACATGGTATGAATTCTACCACTTGTAACAACCTTCCCTCCCCTCTTGAGGGGAGTAATGAGAAAATGTTCTGAGCAGCACATCACTGAAGGTGAGTGACATCCACAAACAGCTGAAGTTGGGTGGCCCGAAAGTGCCCTGTTCCTCTGATCAATCAATCAATCACATCTCAGTTAAGATCCATTCGTTAAATGGAACACAAGTTAGAATAAACCCAGGAGCCCGGGAGCTTCCAAGCTTCAGATTAGGACAAAAAAGCACAGGCACACACAGACCTTGGCCAGAAAACTCCTCGGCCCTTTTCCTTAAAATTCTGGTCCCAAATCTGTTGTTTCCAAAACTCCAAATCCTTTCCCCTCTCCAGGGGAACACGACCATGGAGGGTTCGTGGTTGTAAACACTCCCCCGATTTAAAAAAATAATAATAGAAAAAAAGCAAGCCAACAAACAACACCCCCTGAAAACTCTTTTAAGGGTTTTGGACCCGATTTGGCCTGGCGCTCAAAGACAGTGGTGGGGAGACGAAAGTCCATCAAAACCCTCCTCCCCTCCGAGGCCGAAAGGCCTGAGGGCACCAGGGCTGGGCCTCGCCCCCCGGCGCCGGATCGGGAGGGGAGGAGGAGCGGAGAGCGCGGCCGGCGGTAGAGGGTGAAAGGTTAAACGAGGCGAGAGGTCACAGCCCCCCGGATCCGGGAGGAGGAAATTCACCTCTGCGCCCCTCCTTGAAGAAGACCTGGCAGCCTGCGGCAACCAACAAAAACAACAATAAAGCCAAACCGCATCTGCCGCCTCTCCCGGGGACCCCTCCGCCGGCCCCGCCCCCTTCCCGGCCCCGCCCCCGCGCGAGCTGGCACCACCCCACGCCCCGACCCACCTCCCCTCCTCGCCCCCTGCACTCGGCGGGAGCCCGCTCTCCCACCTCCGGGCGCCGAGCGCGGCGGATGGGCGTTCTCGCGAGTCTTCCCTCCCACCCACCCCCGCGCCCGGGCTGACGTGTCGGCCAGACCCCCCAGAGGAAGCGGCCGCCTTCGCGGGGTGCTGCGGCCTCTTACCCGGTGGTCCGCGCCAGAGCTGCTTCAGCAGTTTGGGCCGTGGCGGGAAGGACGCCACCGCCCGAGTTCTGTGGCTTGAAAACTTGGCTTCGCCTCCTACTGTTTCTTTGTTTTGTTTTGACTTTTTTGGAATTTTCCCGCGGTCGCTCGGCAGTGGAGCCGCGCGCGCCCGCAGTGCACTCTGGGGCCTGGCGAGCGGCCCCCCGCGCCTCCGCGGCATCGCGGGGAAAATTCCGACGAATCGAGGGGGCGGGGCGGAGCCTGTCACCGGCTCGGCGGAAGTCGCCGGCGGGCCGGCTTCCGGGCGGCGTGGTGGGCCAGCTGTGGCTGCCTTCGTCTAACTCTGCTTCCTCTCTGGTCGAGTCGTGGGGGACCCGCGGAGGAAAAACCCGGGGGTTTTAATCGGGTTGTGGCCCAATTATTTCAACGATGTCTTCACAATGCAGGGGAGGTAAAATGGAAATTGGATTTTTTTTTTTTTAAGAAAAATTGAGTCTTTGTTAAGGGGCTAAGACCACCAAACAAGGCCTTAGAGGCAGACTGTGCTTTCTAGCTGTGGTCACACACAAAAGGAATCCTTCTGGAGTTAATGACACCCTCTCCCCGCTGCCAGTCAGTTTCATACAGCGTTTGATTCGGGTTCAAAGCTGAATTTAAACCACTTACCTGGAAAGCAGCATTTTGTGTAAAATTCATTCATGGTAATAGTATTAGCTTGTCTTGGTGAATTTTTTTTTTTTACTCTAGAGATTAGCAGTGCATAAGATTTTTCATAGATGTTGACATTGTAAAATAATAATTTGAGGAGTCTAGCCTTCAGTTTCAATTTTTTTTTAAATCAATGCCTCATGGTCATAAAACTACAACTTAAGGAGTGCTTTAAAAAAAACTTTCTACAAGGCAGTGTAAGCGTGTAATAAAAAGAGTCCAACACTTCCAGCCTTCTAAAATGAAGGAATACCCATTTTACCAAAGAGTAAATTGAATTCAGGAATTAGGTAATTTACCAAGGTAGACATTATGAACCCAATCCAGAGGAAATTGTCAGGATCTGCAACTGCATTAAGGAATCAGGTATTAAATTCATTCTTGAAAATATTCCCTGGCAACTAAAGAGGTGTGTGCTTTTCGATGTGTGCATAGGTCAGTGTGGACCAGTGTAGAGTCACATGCACGAGCAACACTCACCTTGGCCCTTGGCCATAAGAAGAAAGTCATTGTGTTTGTGGTGATAAATTTGAGCAATTTAATATTTAAGTCTTGTATTTACCAGCAAAGGAAGGAATTGAACCCTGTGTTTCTTTAGAGAAAATATCTATTTTGATACTCAGGTCCTTTTACATATTTTTCTGAAAAAAATCCTTTCTAGTGTTTGTAGTGTAGTTATAATTGAGGTCTTCCCATATTGCGGGTTTTATGTCTTTTTCATTCAGTGGGTAGCAAAGAGTTGCTAGGCTCATTCAACTTTATAGTAAATAAAAGACAACATATTTACACCTAATTTAGACCTAAATGGGTAGCACATATAGGATAAGTAGTCAACTAATCTTAGGGAGATTTATAGACATTCATTTCATCTGGTATCCATATGTATGGTGCTATCCTTATACTTTAAGAAGTAATTAGATGATCTCTTTTTTTAAAATATATTTTATTGATTTTTTACAGAGAGGAAGGGAGAGGGATAGTGAGTGAGAAACATCGATGAGAGAGAAACATCAACCAGCTGCCTCCTGCACATCTCCCACTGGGGATGTGCCTGCAACCAAGGTACATGCCCTTGACCTGAATCGAACCTGGGACCCTTCAGTCCGCAGGCCGACGCTCTGTCCACTGAGCCAAACTGGTTAGGGCTAGATGATCTCTTTTTTAAATGCCTAAAAAGTTTCCTGAGAAACAAATACATAGATACAAATCCTATTTTTTTTAATATATTTTATTGATTTTTTACAGAGAAGAAGAGAGAGAGATAGAGAGTTAGAAACATCGATGAGAGATCAGCTGCCTCCTGCACACTCCCCACTGGAGATGTGCCCGCAACCAAGGTACATGCCCTTGACCGGAATCGAACCTGGGACCTTTCAGTCCGCAGGCCGATGCTCTATCCACTGAGCCAAACCGGTTACGGCTACAAATCCTATTTTTAATTGGCTTATAAAGTTGAGTACATGTGCCTCTAGAAAGTTTTCATAGTATAAAGTCCAATCACATTTAAATAATGTGGCAAAAATGAAAAATGGCATGTGTAGGTGAAAATTATTTCATCTTTAGAAAGAATTAGAATTAGAATCCATTCCAATGGAATCCATCCACTAGAATCTTTACATTCTAGAGGGGAAAACACAGCTGAGTGCTGCAGAGTTCCTGACAGTATCAAATCTTCTTCAGAATTCAACAAATAAAATCAGCTGTCTTGGATTCTAGCCATTGTAGTAAGACTCATTCCCAGAATTAGTCCAGATACCAACCTAGTTTCCAGCTGTCATTTCAAGAATTAATCCTAACACCCACCTAGTTTCTAGTTGGCACCCCAACACTTAACACTGTCTTGTCCGTGGCTCTAATATTGACCTCTGGTTTCTCAACTGTGAATATTTAATGAGTGTTTATTAAGTCCCAGGTACTTAGCTGACTCCTTGACCAGATTATTTTCTTTAATTTTCACAGTGATCTTATGTACTATATGGTAGATAATATTCCAGTTTCACAGATGAAGAAACTGATACACAGAGCAAACGCTACTAGTAGGTGTATTGTACCTTCAAATCCAGGCTAATTGACTCTGGGGCTTGTACTTCTTAACCACATGCTATGCTCTTGCTCATGCTCCAGGCTAGGTACCAGACCACTTCCCAAGTTCTTGGTAGGGTAGCAGTGAGGATGGGGTGATGTGATCCCAGAGTCTTATGCATTTTAACTACTACTTTGCTTTCCTCTTAATACATTCTGACTACGGAAATGTACATTTAATTAGAGAAGAAAACAAGAAGAATATTTGTGCATGAAATGCTTTAAGAAATAGTGCAAGTATTAGTGAAGGTCTTTGATCTGAGGTCAGGAAACAGAGTGCTGCCCAAGATGAAAATTAATGGAAAAAGGAAAATGTTGCAGGTATAGCCCCCTCTCCCCACATGCTGACTCTCTGGGCTCTCTGAAATAATGCATATTAGGAAGACATATTTGTACTAATCATCCCACTCCATGCCACAGCTACTTAAACCAGGAATGGTAACCTGACCCTTGGTGAACCAATCACCCTATTGCTGGGGAATTTGGAATTGAAACCGTGAGAAACTGTACACCACAAAAGCTAAACTCCCATGCCAGCCAAAGTTACTGAGGGAAAAAAATCCTATATAATAAAGAGGTAATATGCAAATTGACTGCCACGCCCTCACACAAGATGGCCGCCCCCATGTGGTCACAAGATGGCCTGCAGGGGAGGGCAGTTGTGGGTTATCAGGCCAGCAGGAGAGGGCAGTTAGGGATGACCGGGCTAGCAGGAGAGGGCAGTTGGGGGGGACCACACCTTCAAGGGAGGGCAGTTAGGGGCAACCAGGCCAGCAGAGGAGGGCAGTTGGGGATCACCGGGCCGACAGGAGAGGGCAGTTGGGGGCGATCAGGCCAGCAGGGGAGCAGTTAGGCATCGATCAGGCTGGCAGGGGAGTGGTTAAGGGGTGATCAGGCTGGCAGACGAGTGGTTGGGAGCCAGCTGTCCTGGATTGTGTGAGGGATGTTCCCTGCCACAGGGATCGGGCCTAAACTGGCAGTCAGACATCTCCCGAGGGGTCCCAGATTTTTGAGGGTGCAGGCTGGTCTGAGGGACACCGTCCCGTCCCCCCCCCCCCCCCCCAGTGCATGAATTTCGTGCACTGGGCCTCTAGTATAACAATAAAAGTTGGTTGGCAGAGGAAAGCAAAAAAGAAGTAAAAAAAAAAAGGGCCATGTTATTCCATGAGAGATAGAGGGTAGCTTCCATTCCCCATGTTCTATTTTTAAGCATAATTTTAAGGCAACCTGACTCTACTTCTTTTTTCGGTTCCCAATTGTACACAAGATTCTCCCATGTCCTCACAACAACTACCTCTTTACCTATTCTGACTTCAGTGAGTTTCTCTACCTTACTGCAAAGCAAGCCCTGACTAAGCACCTGGAGGTGGCATCAATTTTTTTGTGTCACTGGGCATTAACACTTGGTCTGAGCCTTATTGATACACTAATCTGTGCCAAGACAGCTCAGCCAAGGGTTCCACAAGCCTGAGCGAGGGTGGTGAAGGATGGAGAAATGACAAAGAGAATAAGGTGGGTCTAGGTGGATTTTCCTATTCCTGGCTGAGGCCACAGAGAAAGATCCAGATGGCAAGCTGAGCCTTTATTTTATAGTCAGAGGTAAACAAGGTAGTGGTCACCATAGTTACAATGTTCTTGTGAGTTTCACTTGTTTTGGCAGCACTTGCTGCACCTCCCTCAGCCCATTAGCTACTCAGATAAGATCTAGGGAGCATCATAAGGTCAAGCCTAATTATGCTAAGAGGACTATGCCCTATAAGCTAGGACTTGTTTGTGGCTTTGCCAGCAGGTCAGTCCGAGGCTTAACCCTATAGCCACACCCTACACTAATCAATGGGTACCTAGTGAGAACCTTTCAAGCAGAAGACATGAAGCATACAGGCTGTGTTGAAGATACAGATCCATCTATCTTGGAGTTGGGAGAAATCTCACAGGTCCAGGAGTTCCCTAGATTTTGGGTTTGTTGGGCCAGTAAAATATACATAATATTAGAGGACTAGCACTTAACTTTTTATTGGTCAAGTAAAGACTTTGGCGGGAGGGGTCTACCATCATTTCAATTTCTAAAAAAAAAAATTTAACTTTAAGAAAAGATGGGGAGAGTCAAAGAACAATCTTGTAAATTAGATAAATTTTGCTTTACAAAAAACTCATTACAATGTCCTTATTAATTTCTTGTTACCACTTCCTCCCTTTGTTAGTTTGAGAACACTGCATTTACTTACCAAGGCAATGTGCCCAATAAAAAGACTGCAGTTCCCAGACTGCCTTGCTATCAGGGATGGCACTGTAACTAAATTGTAACCAATGAGAAATAAGTGGAAGCTTTTGGGTGGGACTTTCAGAAAGGCTTCTTAAAAGGTAGAAAGGCAATAGGCAAGGAGCTTTTTAGCCCTTTCCCCTTTCTACTGCTTCCTACTGTAAGGGCAAGATGGTTGTAGTTCAGTTATCTTGGACTATAAGGTACTCTCAGGGATGATGGTCATAGAATAAGGATGGCAGAGCAAAAGAAGTAGAAGGTGGCCTAGCTGGTTTTGCTCAGTGGGTAGAGCATCAATGTGTAAACTGAAGGGTTCCGGGTTCGATTCTGGTCAAGAACACAAACCTAGGTTGCAGGCTCGATCCCTGGCCCTGATTGGGACCCAGGTGGGAGGCAACCAATTGATGTGTCTCTCTCACATCGATGTTTCTCTCTCTCTGTCTCTCCCCTTTCCTTCCACTCTTTCTAAAAATCAATGGAAAAATATCCTCGGGTGAGGATTAACAACAACAACAAAAAGAAGTAGAAGGTCCCTGGTTCCCCAATAATCACAGGAGTTACCTGGTTTGCCTAACTCTGGACTTCTTTAACAATAAATAAAAAATCTATTTTGTTTCAACTACTTTTGTCTTAGACCTCCGTTGCTAAGCAGCTGAACTCAGTTGAGGCACTATAGTAAGGTCTCGGCTACTGTGGTGGAAAAATAAAAAAAGGAAAAGAGTGTTCTCTGCTCTTGTGAAGATTACTCTAGTGAAGGGAATCTTCCTTAACATCTTCTCTTCCAGTAGCATAGCTCAAAACATATGTACTTGTCAAGAGGAGATAAACTCAATAGAGTAGTAAGTTTCGTTCAAAAATGGGGGGGGTGGGACCTAAACCACGCCAAGACATAGGAAGGCAGGAAACTCACTTATCCACCTACTAAAATCCTGTGAATATTGTAGAATGGAGAAAACTCTCTCATTGTGCAATCTCTAACAACTCCCAGAAAACAAAAATCTGTCTTTTTTCCATTGAGCAATGATACCCCCTGTGTGTTGTTGTTTTTAATTGTTAAGGCAATTTTAGTCTAATTTTCTTTAGTTCAGTAAAAAAATGTATTCCTATTTAGAGCATGCACGCATTCCCACCAATCGTGGTGTGTTGTAACTAATATAGCACCTTTTTATTGCCTGCAGAAAGTAATAAATTACATTTAAATGAGCATGTAATTATTTAAATTACATTTAAATAATTTTCCTCGTAAGTACTTTATAATCATTAATTTAGCATAAAATTGATATTAAAGAACTGCTAAGATTAAGCACTAAAAATTCCAAATTAAGAGAAATGCACATTTATAATTAAATTAATTCTGGCAATTATTAAATCAAAAATAAGTTTCATCCCCTTTGTATGTCTGTTTCAGATTGACCCTTTAATTGCCTAGTGTTTTTCAATAAAAACTATTTAACTGCATCTTTTTATTTATTCATGTGCTAAATTAAGGTTTAAGTACACTCAGTCATACAATAAAACAACTGCTTGGGTGGGAAGATAGGGAGATGTTGGTCAAAGGGTACAAACTTCCAGTTATAAGATGAATAAGTTCTGGGGATCTAATGTACAGCATGGTGACTATAGTTAACAATACTGTATGGTATACTTGAAAGTTTCTAAGAAAGTAAATCTTAAATGTTCTCAAACACAAAAATAAAGATAATTGTGTGAGGTGATTGATCTCATAACTACCCTAATGTAGTAATCATCCCATTATACACTTTAAACTTACATAATGTTATTTGTCAATTATATTGCAATAAAGCAAGAAAAACCTGCTTGATGATAATAGGACAAACTTCAAATATGGCACCAGCAAGTTTATCTATAATAATAAAAGTGTAATATGCTAATTAGACCGGACATCCTTCCGGACGACCTTCTGGATGAAGCTGGGGCTGGCAGGGAAACCCGGGTCCCAAATGCCGGAGGGAAGCCGGTGCCGGCAGCTGGGGGACAGAAGGCCTACTCTTGCACGAATTTCATGCATCGGGCCTCTAGTGTATTATACTTTCACTAGAGGCCCGGTGCACAAAAATTCGTGCACGGGGGGGGGGGCGGTCCCCTCAGCCCGCCTGCCCCCTCTCACAGTCCGGGAGCCCTCAGGGGATGTCCTATCTGCGGGAGGTGACCGGCCGATCAGGGGAAGGCACCACTCCCATCACCCCGCCGCTGCTGCCACTGCCGGCCACTGTGACGGCTGCCTGTCCTTGGCCCTCACAGCTGCCGCGGCTGCCTGCCCTCAGCCCTTGCAGCCACCGCAGCTTTGTCCAGAAGGATGTCCAGAAGGACATTTGGCTGTCCGGTTTAATTAGCATATTATGCTTCTATTATTATAGACTAGAGGCCCAGTGCACAAATTCATGCACGGGTGGGTTCCTTTGCCCTGGCCAGTGATTGGGGCCATTGGGGCCGAGGGAGGTTGGCCAGCTGGGGGGAGGGGCCGTGGGAGGTTGGCTATGGGAGCACACTGACCACAAGCGGGCAGCTCCTGCATTGAGCATCTGCCCCTGGTGGTCTGTGCGCGTCATAGCGACTGGTCATTCTATCATTCAGTCCCTTAGGCTTTTATATATATATATATAGAATATGCATTACCTATGGACACAGACAATAGGGTGGTGAAGGCCTGGGGCGGGGTGGGAAATGGGCAAAGAGGGATAATGCGGGGGGAAGGAGGGACATCTGTAATACTCTCAATAAAAATTTTTTTAAAAAGATTCAAGATCTACAAGGGCAAGCAAAGGAAACTAACATTTAGTGAGACCCTTCTATGTGTCAGGCATTTTGCTAAGCACATCACATGTATTGTCCCATTTAATTTAATTTCTGTGACATAATCTCATCACATGTAAGTGTAATAAAAATGTTATTCACATTTTGTATATAAGCCAATTGAGATTTAATGTATCAGAAGAAATCATTTTAACTGTAAATGAATTCAGCACAGCAAGTGACAAAGTATTAATAGAAAACTACTTCCCTTTGTTTATTTTGGGGACTCTTAGAATTTCAGAGGCTTTTATGCTTCTTGCCTTCTGTATCTCTTTGTCTTTTGCATTATTTTCTATTGCTACAATAATAAATTACCACAAACTTAATGGCTTAAAACAACAAAAATTTATTATCTTGTACTTCTGGAGTTCAGAAGTTCCAAATAGTTTCAGTGGACTAAAATCAAGTTGTCAGCAGGATCGTGTCCTTTCTTGGGGTTCTAGGGGAGAATTCGTTTTCTTGCCTTTTCTAGCTTCCGGAGGCAGCCTGCATTCCTTGGCTCATGGCCCCATCCTTCAATTTCTCCCTCTATAACTCTGATACTCCTGCCTTCCTCTTATAAAGACCCTGGTGAGTACATTATGCCACCCATATAATTCAGGATAATCCCCCATCTCAAAATCTGTAATCACATCTGTAAAGTCCTTTTTGCCATATAAGGTAACATACTCACAAATTCCAGAGATTGGGACATGACACCTTGCAGGGGTAGAAAGGCAAGGTCATTATTCAGTTTACCACACCCTAGCTGTTTATTAAGTACAGTGGGGCCTTGACTTACGAGTGTCCCAACTAACGAGTTTTTTGAGATACCAGCTGTCTCTCGGCCGATTTTTTGCATTGAGTTGACAGAGTAATTTGAGTTAACGAGCTCCTTAACGAGCTCGGTCTCAGAACGAATTAAACTTGTAAGTCAAGGCCCCACTGTACT
>NW_005871408.1:194251-197727 GCF_000147115.1 Myotis lucifugus | reverse complement strand
AGGGGATTGGGGACTCCCCCTTTTCCCCAAAGAGCAGGGCCGATCAGGGGGTTGAGGAGCTCCCCCCTTTCACCCAAAGATTAGGGCTAATAGGGGAATTGGGGCCCCCCCCCTTTTCACACAAAGAGCAGGGCAGCTCAGGTGGTTGGGGCCCCCCCCCCTTTCACCCTCAGGGCAGGCCAAATGGGAAGGTTATGGCTCTCCCCCTTCACACACAGACCAGGGCCTTTTTTTTTTTTTGGGGGGGGGGGGGGGGCGCCGCACCCTGTCACACACAGAGCAGGGCCCATCAGGGGATTAGGGCGATGCACCCTGTCACACACAGAGCCGCAGGGTGATCAGGGGGTTAGGGAGCTCCCCCCTATCAGGCACAGAGCAGGGCTGATCAGGGGGTTGGGGCGCCTTCCCCTGTCATGAACAGAGCAGGGCAGATAGGGAGGTTGTGGCCCCACCCCCAGTCACACACAGAGCCGCAGGGCGATCAGGGGGTTTGGGCACTGCCCCCTGTCATGCTGATCCCGGTGCCGGGAGGCCTCATGGCTCCGCTGATCCCGGTGCTGGGAGGCATATTACCCTTTTACTATAGAGGATAGAGGCCTGGTGCACGGGTGGGGGCCGGCTGGTTTGCCCTGAAGGGTGTCCTGGATCAGGGTGGGGGTCCACACTGGGGTGCCTGGCTAACCTGGATGAGGGGATGATGGCTGTTTGCAGCTGGTCACACACTCTTCAGTGTGGGGGTCCCCACTGGGGTGCCTGGCCAGTCTGGGTGAGGGGCTGAGGGCTGTTTTCAGGCTGGCGGGTGACTGAAGCTCCCAACCTGTCCTTTTTGTCTTTTTTTTTTATTCTGGGCCAGCTTTAGCTCTGAGGCTTGGCTCCAGCTCTGAGGCCTCGGCTGCTGAAAGCAGGTATCTGGTTTGTTTGGGTTCTATAATGGAAACACTGTTTCAACTCCAGCTCTGAGATCCTGGCTGGCTGAAAGCAGGTTTCTGGGGTTTTGTTTAGCTTCTATATTTGTAACAATGTTTCAAACTGCAAGCTCAGAGGCCGGCAGGGGCAGGCGGGGAACGTTGTCTTCCTCCATCACTGAAGCAAGCAAGCCTCATGTTACCTTCAAGCTGCCTGGCTGCCGGCCGCCATCTTGGCTGGCAGTTAATTTGCATATCGCCCTGATTAGCCAATGGGAAGGGTATCGGAGGTACGGCTAATTACCATGTGTCTCTTTTATTAGATAGGATAGATATTTTTATGAGTTCATTTTTAGATATTGATTCATAATACCATTTGAATATTGTTTCTATTGTATTGAGACTACTTTTAGAAAACCTTTTTCTTTCTGAAAGAACTTTTTTATCATTATTTTTTATTTTTTTTCAATTACAGTTGACATGCAATATATTAGTTTCAGGTGTACACCCCAGTGATTAGACATTATAAAAGTAATTAAATGATCATCCTGAAAAAATCTCATACCCATCTGACACCATATGTAATTATTACAATATTATTGATTATATTCCCTATGCTGTACTTTACACCCCCATGACTACACTATAACTACTAATTTGTATTTCTAACTTGCTTCACCTTTTTTCCCATTCCTCTCCATCCCCTCTCCCATCTGGCAACCATCAAAATGCTCTATCTCTGAGTCTGGTTCTGTTCTGCTTGTTCATTTATTTTGATTTTTAGATTCAATTGTTGATAGATATGTATTTATTGCCATTTTATTATTCATATTCTTCTCCCCCTCCCCCTCCCTCTCCTCCTTCCCCGCCTCTTTCTCCTCCTCCTCCTCCACCTCCTCCTCCTCCTTATTTGGTGGTGATGAACTACTTTAGCTTTTCTTTGTCTAGGAGGCTCTTTATCTGACCTTCAGTTCTAAATTATAGCTTTGCTGGGTAGAATAATCTTGGTTGTAGGTCCTTGCTTTTCATCACTTTGAATATTTCTTGCCACTCCCTTCTGGCCTGCAAAGTTTCTATTGAGAAATCAGCTGACAGTCATATGAAACTTGTAGGTAACTAACTGCTTTCCTCTTGCTGCTTTTTTTTTTAATTCTCACCTAAGGATATCCCCTCCATTGATTTCCAGAGAGAGTGGAAGGGAGGTAGGAATGGGAGAGAGACAGAGAGAAACATCGATGTGAGAGAGACACATTGATTGGCCACCTCCCGCACATGCTCCTACCAAATGGACACTGGGCCAGCAGGCTAGAAGAGAGAACTCCCATGCACTTGTCACTCAACACACACTACTGACCCCAAGGGCAGGAGACATATCTTGCCTTAGCAGGAGGAAGAAAACATTTCTTTTTGCCCAGTAACAGCTCAGCAAATGGGAGACTTCTGTAGGTCAGCCAATGAAATGCCACTAGATTTCAAACTTTCAGCTTCTTCTAATAAACTCTTCACTTAGAAAAGCCCCTCCCAGGTCCGTAAAAGAGCCCCTCTTGTTTCTTGGACTTGTGTGTGATTTGCCATTAGACTGCATGTCCCAAATTACAATTCTTATTGTTCTTTAACAAACCATTTTTGCTGGAGAAATATCTGTCTATCTATTTGTTTGAGGTAAACATGGTCAAAGTGAAATACATGGACCTGCAGCATTCTCATCAACTGTGAGCTTGTTAAAGTGCCTACTGAACTAGAATTTGCAGCTTAGCAATATACCCAGGTGATTTGGGTATCTATACTAATAAAAGCCTAGGTGGCATCATCACGCCCTTGTGTGTGATGTCATCACAAGATGGCTGCCACAAAGATGGCCGCCACAAAGATGGCTGCCACAAGATGGCCATGCGCACAGCGGAGGCAGGGCCCGGTGACCGCTCCACTTGGTGAGGCCTGGGGGTCCTGCAGCTCCACGTGGCGCAGAGGAGGCCGGTCCCGGCGTCTTCACCACCTTGTGCAGAGGAGGCGGGTCCCGGTGGAGGAGGCGGGTCATAGCAGGGGAGATTGGGCCAGCAGGGGAGGGCATTTGTGGGCGATCAGGCTTGCAGGGGAGGGCATGTGGGGGCCATCAGGCCCACGGGGAGAGCAGTTGGGGGCCATTGGGCCCGCAGGGGAGGGCAGTTGAAGGAAATCGGGCTGGCAGGGGTGGGCAGTTGTGGGCGATTGGTCCGGCAGCAGAGGCAGTTGGGGGTGACCAGGCAGGTAGGGGAGCAGTTAGGTGTCAATCAGGCTGGCAGGGAGCAGTTAGGGGGTGATCAGGCTGGCAGGCAGAAGCGGTTAAGGGCAATCAGGCAGGCAGGCAGGCGAGCAGTTAGGAGCCAGCGGTCCCGGATTGTGAGAGGGATGTCCCAGATTGGAAAGGGTGCAGGCTGGTCTGAGGGACAGCCTCCTCCCCAGCCCCGCATGAATTTTGTGCCCCGGGCCTCTTGTAGATTGGTTAAGATAGAAAAGTGATTTAACTGTGACCCAGGGCTGAGGAAAGGGTGATCAGGAGAATCTGTGTTTAGCATTCAAAAAATTTTGGAA
>NW_005871408.1:140437-194151 GCF_000147115.1 Myotis lucifugus | reverse complement strand
TCTCTGCTGGCCTGGCAGACATTTGTTTACCAAACACTTGATGTTTTCATCTTCCTGTATATCGTCTTCCTCCCCTTTGTAGTCCCAGACCCTCACCCCCTTCTTCTTAGCTCAGGATGGCATTCAGGGTGCAGCAAAAGTAGGTTTACAGTTGTTCCTATGGAATATAATATATAATAAGTAAATAATAATGCACGAATAAACTCTGTGTTTCACATACTCATAACTGTAAACCTACTTTTGCTCCACCCTGTATAAATTGCCTGACTGTCTCTTTGGGTCTCAACTTTAGAGCTCCTGTATGTCTAAAATTTGTTTTTCTCCTGTTAATATGTCTATGTCAATATGATTATTAGATTAGCCAAGGAAATTAGAAGGGAAGAAGGGAAAAGTCATAATGACATGCACAGACTAGATCCTGTAGCCCAGAGAAATGAATAATAATAATAACCAATACTTGCTGAGCATTTATATGTTTGGCAAAATTCTAAATATGTTGTCTATTCTGGTACATTTCATCCTCATAATAATCCTATGAAAAAAGTACTCTTATTATACTGTTTTTAAAGATAAGGAGATTGAGTACAGAGCAGCAAAGACAATTTTCCTCAGGTTAAACAGCAGCATGATCCAATTCAGGTCATGTAATTCCAGAGCTCATATCCCTAAATAATATGCCATTTGAGTATCCCTTTAAACACGGAAAATGACTGTTAGCAGTGAGTGTCTGTTCTGATTGGTTGGGAGTCCATTCTGCATAAATATTTTGAATATCAGCTCTTCCCTTTGGGCATTGTGAGGGGGGACCTTGGCTATCTCAAACTGCTGTGTAGTGAAGTTCCATGATGCCACTCTACTGGTTCTAGATTCCATTTCTTCTCAACTAGTCCCACAACGGAAAGTACATGGCCACAGGAGATAAGAACAATAAAACAAGATCTTTAATCTCAATCTTGTTAAGACAGGCCTTGGGTAGAAAATAGAAAGAGCCTGATTTGATGGAGCTTGTACAAGACACCAGCTAAGAGGTACAGCAATGCCGGAAGCCAGTTCCAGCCTGTCAGCAGGACTGAATCATCTGGAGATGGCTGAGGGCATTTCCCCAAACCTGAAAAGGATGCATAAAATGATTGCTTGCTGTCAGACAGCTAAAGGCATCTTAATCTACATGTTATTGCCGCCTACTGACCAAACACCTGAATAGCCATAGGCAGTTTTTCCCCAATCTGACAATGGATTCTGTATACCTAACCCTGGCCTTTGATGTATATCTACCTCGCCTTAGGACAAATTGTGTTAATAAATAGCAAGGGGTCCTGAGACAAGGAGAACTTGGTTTCTTTAGCCAAGCTTCTCTGACTCCCTATAATGTCTTTCAAAATTATGTTTCGTCTCTGGACTCTTTAATCATTTACGCACAGCGCCTTCTCCAGATTCCTGAACCCTTCTAGATGCCGGATCAAGACCACCAGCGTTACCTGTGACTGCTAAGCCTGAAAGCTAGAGGGGAAACATGGCACAGGCCTGGGGGGGCGGGGGTGGGGGGGGGCTATGGCTGGTGGAGGCCAATGTGATACCAAGTCAGGAGGGCATTACCCCAGACTGTGACAAACTGACAGACCAAACCAGAGGTGAATGACATTCAGGCAACCTGCAAATGTACTACAGCCATCCTCCCAGAGGCCAGAGAAGTACCTCATCTGGAACCCCAGCCTTTCTCTATCATTGTAGGAGCTGTATAAGACACCCCCACCCCCATATCTGAAGATTCCAGAAGAGAAGCACAGGGGATGGAGTAGGGGGTGTGGAGGGGTAACTGAGAAAGTAAACATTTATATCTAAGACTGAGCAGCAACTAAAGACACTGATCAAACTAAGTGAACAGGCTAAAATCTTTAAGCCAAGTAGAAGTAACAGTTAATTTTTTAGCTCCCTCTCTATTCCCCACCCCCACCGTAAACCAATGAGGGAGATGGGATTAGGCACAGTCAAAGAAACTGCATGAGTGTGATGGTGTGTCCTCCAGTTCCTGTTAAACCTCTTACACTGATTCTGTTGCCCCTCTTTTGTCTTGTGCGTGCTTTTGTGCTTGACTGGTGGTGACTCATTTTGGAAAATGGAACTTCAGCTCCTGGAACCACCTCACCTGCAGATGCACACTCTGAAATTGAACCCTTGTTTGTTTCTTCCCCTTCCCGTCCTTCTTCCGTTCCCTTCCAGGTTTCTTTAGGGGGACCCTCCTTAATAAATCACTTGCACACAGCAGCTCATCGAAAGGCCCACTTCGGGGTAACCAACCTAAGACATGCATTTTCTCTCCACTCCCAAGTTATAATATGACTTAACATTTTCAGACTTGCCACATCTATTACTTGGCTGACCTCCCCCCCCCCGAAATTATTCAAGTTTGTGGCCCTGTTCTAAGGCATTCTGCTTTGTTTGTGGGGAACACTGAGCCAGCTTTGTGGTGGGAACACCTTGGGGAGGGCAATTTTGAGGAAGGTCTGAAGGATCAGTTAAGTAGCAAGATCACAGAGGTGGGCCCCACCCCCCTCCTCCTCATTTTATTTATTTTAAAATATATTTTTATTGGTTTCAGAGAGGAAGGGAAAGGGAGAGAGAGAGATAGAAACATTAATAATGAGAGAGAATCATTGATCGACTGCCTCTTGCATGTCCCCTACTGGGGATCGAGCCTGCAACCCGGTCGTGTGCCCTTGACCATAATCGAACCCGGGACCCGTCAGTCCACAGGACGCTCCATCCACTGAGCCAAACCAGCTAGGGCTCTTCTCATTCTAGCCACCCCTCTCCCAAACTCCAGTTCTGCTTCTATATGTTGAACTCTAGACAGGTGAGGTGGCTCCCAGAGACTGCTTTTCCAAAGTGAGTCACAGCAGGCCCTGGGCCTTAGTACAAAAACAAACTCTTCAAAATTTAAAAAGTAACATAGCGTGCTGGCTTCAGCAGCCCATGTAATAAAACTGGAACGATACAGAGAAGATTAGCATGGCCCCTGTGCAAAGATGACACGCAAATTCGTGAAGCATTCCATATTTTTTAAAAAAGAAAAAGAGCCCTAGCTGGTTTGAGAGGAAGGGAGAGAGATAGAGAGCTAGAAACATCGATGAGAGAGAAACATCGATCAGCCGTACAAAAACAAACTCTTCAAAATTTAAAAAGTAACATAGCGTGCTGGCTTCAGCAGCCCATGTAATAAAACTGGAACGATACAGAGAAGATTAGCATGGCCCCTGTGCAAAGATGACACGCAAATTCGTGAAGCATTCCATATTTTTTAAAAAAGAAAAAGAGCCCTAGCTGGTTTGGCTCAGTGGATAGAGCATTGGCCTGCGGACTGAATGGTCCTGGGTTCAATTCCGGTCAAGGGCACATGCCTGGGTTGCTGGCTCGATTCCCAGTAGCGGGTGTGTGGCAGGTAGCCAATCAATGATTCTCTGTCATCATTGATGTATCTATCTCCCTCCCTTCCTCTCTGTGATCAATAAGAATATATCTTAAAAAAAAGAACAAAATATAAAAAGTAATATGGCTTTATTTCAGAAAATGTGTGAGGTAAGTAAGAAATAAAACAAAATCAATAAATTCAAAATTTCCATTTTATATATCTGAGCGCTTTTTGCCTGTTTTCCTGATTTCCATTGGCTGCTTTGAGATTTCTTCTGCTAGTTTAAGTTACACACTAGTTTTTTTAAAAATATATTTTATTGATTTTTTTACAGAGAGGAAGGGAGAGGAATAGAGAGCTAGAAACATCAATGAGAGAGAAACATCGATCAGCTGCCTCCTGCACACTCCCCACTGGGGATGTGCCCGCAACCAAGGTACATGCCCTTGACCAGAATTGAACCTGGGACCCCTCAGTCCGCAGGCCGACGCTCTATCCACTGAGCCAAACCGGTTAGGGCATACACACTAGTTTTGTTCGGCAGTGATTATACCCATGTTTACTTACCCCCACTGGTTTCTTATATGTATTGACATCTGCGCTTCCCCTAAAGTTCTACTCAGCTGTTACTGCTCTGGTCCCAGGTATCACCATCCTTCACCTCGATCACTCAAAACCTTGCTCTTGGATCTCTCTGCTTCTACCTAGCAGCCACATAGACCTTTTAAAAACCAAAGTTGTCACTCTTCTACCAAACAGCTTCCAATGGAGCCCTGTTTGAGTCAGAAAAGAAGTCCAAGTCTGTCTGTACCTTGGCCCACAGGACCCACCTGGTCTGAATTCTTGCTGTTGCTCTGATGTCATCCTTGTTAACCCTCCCTTAGGTCTCTAGGCTTCAGCACATTGACCTTTATGTTTCTCAAACCCACCCCGGAAGGTCCCACCTTAGGGTCTGTGCACCAGCTGTTGCTTCTGTTCCTCTTACCTCTTTCATGTGGTTCCTTCTTCATTTGTTGTTTTTTTGTTAATCCTCACTGGAGCATATTCTTTCCATTGATTTTTTTTTTTAAGAGAGAGTGGAAGGGAGGGAGGGTAAGGGAGAGAGAGAGAGAAACACCCATATGAGAGAGACACATCAATTGGTTACCTCCTGCATGTGCCTATGCAGGGATGGAAGGCCAGGGATGGAATCCCAACCCTTGACTGGAAATCGAACCCGCAACCCTTCAGTGCACGGGCTGACGGTCTAACCACTGAGCACCACTGGCCAGGGTAAAAATATCTATTCTTTAAAGACCGTTACAGGATTTGAAATGATGGGCAGGAGCATTGAGATTTGAACCTCTGTAACATTAACCATTTATTCCCCTGGGACACTGCTTCCTGGTGTTTTTAAACTCATGTCTCTTTTGGACAAATACACAACTCACTATCTCTCCCAGTCCTTGTCATTTCTGGTGACTTTCTCTTAGGAACCTAGACAGTAAGCTTTATCTTCTATTTTTGAAGTATAAAAATAAAGTTTAAATTTTTATTTTCAAATACAAAACATAGAATACCTATTTTTTCAAACCATATTTTCTCACTTCTCCAGATTCTAATGAGTTACCCCAGCTGGGGGTGAAAGGGAGGACAGGTGACCGTTCCAGGTTGGTAATACTGAGTTGAGGATGATTTTAGAAGCAATAATGGTTAACTTCCCTATTTATGGGTATAACTGTTCTATAAAATTTGGAGCAAGAAAAATAATTTTCAAAATGTATGTTACTATTTATGCAGTGATTTCCAGAGAGTCCCATTTCCTTCCAGATCTGACTAAACCATTGTGATAGTTGAACTGCTGGTATAACTGCAACTGAAGCTGTCTAGTTATGTCTGTATCATGAGAAGCAGTCCCAAGTTATCTTAATAAGATTAAATATACTGCACTCAACATCTCCCCAACCACAACACACTGATTATTCATGGTTTTAATAATATATTTAACCACATTAAATTAACTGGTGGAAAAGTTATTTTTTAAATCCAATTATAAAAATCTAAAGAAAAGCATAAGTAAAAAAAAAGAAAATCTAGAGAACCTAGACTGCATCAAATTTTAAACTTTGTGCTCAGATGATACCATCAAGAAAGTGAAAACAGCCCTGGCCAGTAATTTCAATGGTTAGAGCGCCGGCCCCAGCACCGAAAGGTCGCTGGTTAGATTCCAAGTGAAGGGCATATACCTGGGTTGCAGGTTCAATCCCCGGCCTGGTCAGGGCCTGTGCAGGAGGCAACCAATCAATGTGTCTCTCACATTGATGTTTCTCTCTCTTTATCTCTTTCTCTCTCTCTCTTCCCTCCCCACCTCCATTCTCTCTAAAAATCAATGGAAAAAATATTCTCAGGAGAGGATTAACAACAACAAAACAGAAAGTGAAAACAACCCACAAACTGGGGAAAATATTTGCAAATCAAAATCTGATGAAGCAATCATAGTTCTGGTGGCAGCCCCTGGACCAGAAGAGGAAACTTGTTCAATAAACAATGATACAGGAGAGACAAGATGGCAGCGGAATAGGCAGACACGTCCCAAGGCTTGTCCCAGAGCAAATAGAATGAGCAGCTGAAACAGATAACATCCACCCCCGAATTGGCGAAGTATACTCAGCTGGTGATACTGTTTGCAGCCGGGAAGGGCAGAGTTCCCCTGGAAAGGTAAAAACCAGAGACCTGGGCAGGAAAGTTTGCCAGATCTCTGAGTCCAGAGGGTCAGAGGGAGACCGAGCGACACCCAGCCGCGTCCCTTGGGACAGGCACAGCCCCTGACTGGGGAAAGGACATCTGAAAGACTGTTGGTGCCGGGGGATTTGAGATCTGGGTTCCATAATTACGGAGGACTGAGCCTAAAGGGGGCAGCCTGAAGCGCTGACCAGACCATGCAGTGCCTTTAAGAGAGGAGCTTACAGAGACTCAGTCTTCCCTGTTTCTTCGGCCGGCATTTGTTTGTTTGTTTTCACTGAACCCTGTTCATAGGACATTTCGGATACAGACACTCATCCGTGCTGAGGATTGGGAGGAGGTACAGACAAGTGGAATCTGGGGAGAGTCTGGGGAGAGAAGGGGGTCCAGGAGAGGTGGCAGCAAGTTGAGTGCTGAGTCACGCCTGAGCCCAGGACTTGGGCAGCCATTTTCTCCTGAGGATATAACTCCTCCCTCCAGCCCCCAGGCAAGGAATACAGCCACACCCAGATTCCACCCTGAATGGTATGAAGGATTAAACAAATCTGATTAGTCCCTGGGAGTTAACAGGGTCTGGCCTATAGAGGGGCCTTCAGTCCCAGCAACAGAAAAAAAAAAAAATCACAGACACTCCAGAAAACTGGGATCTTAAGCCAGCCAAAGGAATGACATTTCAATTTTTCATTTTTATTTTTTTATTATTTTATTAGCTCTTTTTTTGCTTTTTTCTTTGTTCTCCTTTTTTGTTTGTTGCTTTATTTTCTACTTCTTTTCACATTGTTTTTTCATCATTCAATTTTATTTTATTTTTACTTGTTATTTTCTATTTTAATACCATTTTTTAAATCAATTTTTTTTGTAAATATATTATTTTGTTCCCTTTCTGTATCTTCTTATCGACTCATCCCTTTTCTACCTCCGCTATACTGAAGTGAGGTCCTCCCCCTATTTATCCAATTCTTAACCTTATTTCCTGTATATCAGCTCAGCCTCTACAGATTCTGCCCCCACCCTCTTTACTGGGTGTTTGGTGTTTGTATTTGTTTGGTTTATCTATTGGTTCTGTGGTGTTTTCTGTAGTGTGTATATATACACACTAGAGGCCCGGTGCACAAAAATTTGTGCACTCGGGGGGGAGGAGGGGTCCCTCAGCCCGGCCGGTGCCCTCTCGCAGTCTGGGACCCCTCAGGAGATAACGACCTCCTGGCTTAGGCCTGCTCCCGGGTGGCAGAGGGCAGGCCCAATCCCTAGGTGCAGCCCCTGGTCGGGCTCAGAGCAGGGCTGATTGGTGAGTTGGGGCGCCTCCCCCTGTCATGCACAGAGCAGGGCAGATTGGGAGGTTGTGATGCCACCCTCAGTCACGCTCAGGGTAGGGCCGATTGGGAGGTTGGGGCACCGCCCCTTGTCACACTCAAGGCAGGGTCGATGGGGAGGTTGCGGCGCACCCCGTGTCACGCACACAGCAGGGCCAATCAGGGGGTTGGTGCGCTGCCCCCTGTCACTCACAGAGCAGGGCCATCAGGGGGGTTGGGGCTCCGTACCCTGTCACGCACAGAGCAGCGTCGATCAGGGGGTTGGGGAGCTCCCCCCATCACGCACAGAGCAGGGACCATCAGGGGTTTGAGGAGCTCCCCCCTGTCGCTCACAGAGTAGGGCCAATAGGGGAGTTGGGGCACCGCCCCCTGTCACACACAAAGCAGGGCGGATCAGGGGGTTGGGGCGCCGCACCCTGTCACACACAGAGCCGCAGTGCGATCAGGGGGTTGGGGAGCTCCCCCCTATCAGGCACAGAGCAGGGCTGATCAGGGGGTTGGGGCGCTTTCCCCTGTCACAAACAGAGCAGGGCGGATAGGGAGGTTGTGGCCCCGCCCCCTGTCACACACAGAGCTGCAGGGCGATCGGGGGTTTGGGCGCTGCCCCCTGTCACGCTGATCCCGGTGCCAGGAGGCCTCACGGCTTCGCTGATCCCGGTGCTGGGAGGCATATTACCCTTTTACTATATAGGATAGAGGCCTGGTGCACAGGTGGGGGGCAGCTGGTTTGCCCTGAAGGATGTCCTGGATCAGGGTGGGGGTCCCGCTTGGGTGCCTGACCAGCCTGGGTGAGGAGCTGATGGCTGTTTGCAGCTGGTCACACCCCCTTCAGGGTGGGGGTCCCCCTAGGGTGCCTGGCCAGTCTGGGTGAGGGGCTGAGGGCTGTTTTCAGGCTGGCGGGTGACTGAAGCTCCCAACCTGTCCTTTTTTTCTTTTTTCTTTTTATTCTGGGCCAGCTTTAGCTCTGAGGCTTGGCTCCAGCTCTGAGGCCTCGGCTGCTGAAAGCAGGTATCTGGTTTGTTTGGGTTCTATAATCGAAACACTGTTTCAACTCCAGCTCTGAGATCCCAGCTGGCTGAAAGCAGGTTTCTGGGGTTTTGTTTAGCTTCTATATTTTAACAATGTTTCAAACTGCAAGCTCAGAGGCCGGCAGCGGCAGGCGGGGAACGTTGGCTTCCTGCGTCACTGAAGCAAGCAAGCCTCCTGTTACCTTCAAGCTGCCTGGCTGCCGGCCGCCATCTTGGCTGGCAGTTAATTTGCATATAGCCCTGATTAGCCAATGGGAAGGATAGCGGAGGTACGGCTAATTACCATGTTTCTCTTTTATTAGATAGGATATGTATATATTCTCCTTTTTCTTTTCTCTCCTCTTTTTTCTTTTTCTTTTTTCTCTCTGTCTTAGATATCATTTGTACTCTCTTTTCTCTCCCCTAATTCTCTTTTCTCAGGTGGTCACTTATATTGGGGTTATCAGTGTCATGAGTACATTCATACTTTGTACCCCTTGGTTCATGTCTTGTTAAGGTGAATTTTATCCTGTCTGGCTAAAGTACTAGAGAGCAAGCCACATAACCAGTCACCTGGAGAGGAGGAGCAGCGACGCGTGCAGCTCACTCCCGTCCAAAGAGCAGCAGCCATGCAAGCAGCCCACCCCCATCCGAGGAGCAGCAGCCTTGCAATCAACCTGTTCTAGTCCAAGGAGCAGTAGCCCCACAAGCAGCCCACCACATCAGAGGAACAACAACAGCGTGCAGCCAGCCCTCATTCAAGGAACAGCAGCCACGTGAGCAGTCCGCCCCAGTTCAAGGAGTAGCAGCTGCGTGTGTAGCCCGCCCCCATCCAAGGAACAGCAGCTTCGTTATCAGCACACCCTCTGTCTGAGGAACAGCAGCTGTGTGAGAAGCCTCCCCCCACCAGCCAGAGGAGCCACCACGGCTGTGAACAGCACCCACCAGAGGAGCTTCTGCCAACTGAGGAGCAACTGCTATCACAACCACCCGAGGAGCAACCACAGCCCGAGGAGCCACAGCCACCCAAGGAGCAGCCCCTGAACTACTCAACATCTAGATCTGTTGGTGAGATCAAACATGGTAGACAAAGAAACCCCCAAAGGAAAGAAGAGGAGGGCTCGCCAGAAAAGCAGCTAAGTGAAACAGAGGCATGCAACATGTCAGAAAAAGAATTCAGATTAAGGGTCCTAGAGTGCATAAACCGGATGGAGGAAAAAATCAACAACTTATGCAAGAATCAAGAAGAAACAGATGAAAAAATCAACAACTTATGTAAGAATCAAAAAGAAATGGATGAAAAAATCAATAACTTATGTAAGAACCAAGAAGAAATGAAGAGTGATATAGCTGCAATAAAAAACACCATTGAAAGTTTCAACAATAAACTAGGAGAAGCGGAGGACCGAATTAGCGAATTAGAAGACAGGGAAACAAAACACACCCAAACTGAACTGCAATTGGAGAAAAAAATTAAAAGACAGGAGGAGAGCCTAAGGGAGCTATGGGACAACATGAAATGAAAAAACATATGAATAATAGGGGTGCCAGAACAACAGAAAGAGGAACAAGGGTTAGAAAACCTATTGGAAGAAATAATATCAGAAAACTTCCCTGAGGTGGGGAAGAAAAAAGTCACACAAGCACAGAGAGTTCCAAACAAGATGAACCTGAAAAGACCCACGCCAAGACACATCATAATTACCATGGCAAATGTTCAGGACAAAGAGAGAATTTTAAAGGCTGCAAGAGAGAGACGGAAAGTTACATACAAGGGATCTCCCAATAGATTATCAAATGATTTCTCATCAGAAACACATCAGGCCAGAAAGAATGGACAGAAATTTACAAAGTGATGCAAAGCAAAGGACTGAATCCAAGAATACTCTATCCAGCAAGGCTATCATTCAAAATTGAAGGGGAAATAAGAAGCTTCACAAAAAAAGGTTAAGGGAGTTTATCATCACCAAGCCAGCAATGCACGAAATGCTAAAGGGACTGGTGTAAAAAGAAGAAATAAAAAGCTCAGAAAGAAAACAGGCACAAAACATAGAAATGCCTACAAACAAGTGCCTTTCAATAATAACTTTAAACATAAATGGACTAAATACTCCAATCAAAAGACATCAAGTGGCTGAATGGATAAAACAACATGACCCATATATTTGCTGTCTAGAAGAGACCCACCTCAGAATAAGGGACTCACACAGACTGAAAGTGAAGGGATGGAAAAATATCTTTCAGGCAAATAGAAATGAAAAAAAAGCTGGGGTAGCAATACTTATATCAGACAAAATAGACATCAAAGTGAAGGCCATAACAAGAGATAGGGAAGGCCACTTCATAATACTAAAGGGATCGATACAACAAGAAGATATAACCCTGATAAACATATATGCACCCAATGCAGGAGCACCCAAATACATAAAAAAACTCCTGGAAGATATCAAGGGAGAGATCGACAACAATACAATCATAGTAGGGGACTTTAATACACCACTGACATCACTGGATAAATCCTCTAGACAAAAAATCGGCAAAGAAACAACAATCCTAAAAGACTCACTAGATCAGATGGACTTAATTGACATCTTCAGAACATTTCACCCCAAAGCCATGGAATATACGTTCTTCTCAAGTGCTCATGGGACATTTTCAAAAATAGACCATATATTGGGTCACAAGCAAAGTCTCCCCAAATTCAAGAAGATTGAAATCATACCAAGCATCTTCTCAGATCACAATGGCATAATATTAGAAATAAACAACAATAAAAACAACCCAAAATACTCAAACACTTGGAAACTGAATAGCATGTTATTAAATATTGATTGGGTTACCAATGAGATCAAAGAAGAAATTAAAAACATCCTGGAAGCTAATGACAATGAAAGCACAACAATCCAAAACCTATGGGATACAATGAAAGCAGTCCTGAGAGGGAAATTTATAGCCCTATAGGCCTACCTCAGAAAATAAGAAAAAATGGTAGTAAATCATCTAACTCTACATCTCAAAGAATTAGAAAGAGAGCAACAACAAAAGCCCAGAGTGAGCAGAAGGAAGGAGATAATAAAGATCAGAGCAGAAATAAATGAAATAGAGACCAAAAAACAATACATAAAACCAACGAAACCAAGAGCTGGTTCTTTGAAAGGATAAACAAGATTGATGAACCTCTAGCCAGGCTCACCAAGAAGCAAAGAGAGAGGACCCAAATAAACAAAATCAGAAATGATAGAGGCGAAATAACAACAGACCCCACAGAAATACAAATGATTGTTAAAAAATACTATGGACAACTCTACTCCAACAAACTAGGCAACCTTGAGGAAATGGACATATTCCTAGTAAAATACAACATTCCAAAACTCAATCAGGAAGAATCTACAAATCTCAATAGGCCAATAACTATGGAAGAAATTGAAGCAGTCATCAAAAAGCTTCCAGCAAACAAAAGCCCAGGGTCAGACAGCTTCACAGGGGAGTTTTACCAAACATTCAAGGAAGAACTAAAACCTATCCTCCTCAGACTACTCCAAAAAATTCAAGAAGAAGGAACATGTCCAAGCTCATTCTATGAAGCCAGCATCACCCTAATACCAAAACCAGATAAAGACAACACAATGAAAGAGAATTACAGGCCAATATCCCTCATGAACATAGATGCTAAAATCCTCAACAAAATCTTAGCAAATAGGACCCAGCAGTACATCAGAAAGATCATACACCATGACCAAGTAGGATTTATCCCAGGGATGCAAGGGTGGTACAATATCCGCAAATCAATAGACGTGATACATCACATAAACAATTGAAAGAAAAAACCACATGGTCATATCAATTGATGCAGAAAAAGCATTTGACAAAATCCAATACCCATTTCTGATAAAAACTCTCAGCAAGGTGGGAATAGAAGGATCATACCTCAACATAATAAAAGCCATATATGACAAACCCACAGCCAACATCATACTCAATGGACAAAAACTAAAGCCATTTCCCCTAAGAACAGGAACAAGACAGGGATGCCCACTCTCACCACTCCTGTTCAACATAGTACTGGAAGTATTAGCCATTGCAATTAGACAATAAGAAGAAATAAAAGGCATCCAAATTAGAAAAGAAGAAGTAAAACTGTCCTTATTCGCAGATGACATGATATTATACATAAAAAACCCTAAATACTCCATCAAAAAACTATTAGACTTAATAAATGAATTTGGCAATTTAGCAGGATACAAAATTAATGCCAAGAAATCTATGGCATTTCTATATACCAATAGTGAAATTACAGAAAGAGAGACTAAAAAAGCAATCCCATTTACCATCACACCAAAAAAATTAAGATACCTAGGCATAAACTTAACTAAAGAGGTAAAAGACCTCTACTCAGAAAACTGCAGGACATTGAAAAGAGAAATAGAGGAAGACATAAACAGATGGAAGAACATACCATGTTCTTGGATTGGTAGAATCAACATCATTAAAATGTCCATACTACCCAAAGCAATCTATAAATTCAACACACTTCCCATTAAAATACCAATGGGATATTTCACAGATCTAGAACGAACTCTCCAAAAATTCATCTGGAATAAAAAAAAGATCCCGAATAGCTGCAGCGATCCTGAGAAAGAAGAACAACGTAGGTGGGATCTCAATACCAGATATCAAGCTGTATTACAAAGCCACTGTTCTCAAAACTTCCTGGTACTGGCACAAGAACAGACATATAGATCAATGGAATAGAATAGAGAGCCCAGAAATTGACCCGAACCAATATGCTTAATTAATATTTGACAAAGGAGGCAAGAACATACAATGGAGTCAAGACAGTCTCTTCAATAAATGGTGTTGGGAAAATTGGACAGATACATGCAAAAAAATGAAACTAGACCACCAACTTACACCATACACAAAAATAAACTCAAAATGGATAAAGGACTTAAATGTAAGACGGGAAACCATAAAAATACTAGAGGAATCCAAAGGCAACAAAATCTCAGACATATGCCGAAGCAATTTCTTCACTGATACAGCTCCTAGGGCATTGGAAACGAAAGAGAAAATAAACAAATGGGACTACATCAAAATAAAAAGCTTCTGCACAGCAAAAGAAACCATCAACAAAACAACATCAAAGCCCACTGCATGGGAGAACATATTTGCCAATGTTATCACCAATAAGGGTTTAATCTCCAACATTTATAGGGAACTCATACAACTCAACAAAAGGAAGATAAACAATCCAATCAAAAAATGGGCAAAGTACCTAGATAGACACTTTTTGGAAGAGGACATACAGAAGGCCGAAAGACATATGAAAACATGCTCAAAGTCACTAATTATACGAGAGATGCAAATCAAAACGACAATGCGGTATCATCTCACACCTGTCAGAATGGCTATCATCAACAAATCAAAAAATAACAAGTGTTGGAGAGGATGTGGAGAAAAAGGAACCCTTCTGCACTGCTGGTGGGAATGCAGACTGGTGCAGCCACTGTGGAGAACAGTATGGAGTTTCCTCAAAAAACTAAAAATGGAACTCCCATTTGACCCAGTGATTCCACTTCTAGGAATATATCCCAAGAAACCAGAAACACCAATCAGAAAGGATATATGCACCCCTATGTTCATAGCAGCACAATTCACCATAGCTAAGATCTGGAAACAGCCTAAGTGCCCATCAGCAGATGAATGGATTAGAAAACTGTGGTACATCTACACAATGAAATACTATGCTGCTGTAAAAAAGAAGGAACTCTTACCATTTGCGACAGCATGGATGGAACTGGAGAGCATTATGCTAAGTGAAATAAGCCAGTGAATGAAAGAAAAATACCACATGATCTCACTCATTTATGGATAATTAAGACCATTATAAACTGATGAACAAAAATAGATACAGAGGCAGAGCAACATCGAACAGATTGTCAAACTACAGCGAGAAGGCTGGGGAGCGTTGGGGGATGGGAGGGGGTAGGTAAGAGATCAACCAAAGGACTTGTATGCATGCATACGAGCATAACCAATGGACACAAGACACTGGGGGGCATGGGAGGCTAGGGGAGGGTCAAGGGGAGAAAAAAAAAGGAGACATATATAATACTCTTTGTAATACTTTAAGCAATAAAACAATAAAAAAATAAACAATGATACAGTATATGCAATTTAGTATTGTACAGCCATAAAAATTAATGGAGATAGATAGGTTAAGGTCTGGGGTGAGGTGGGAGATAGGTGGAGGGGAGGAATGAGGGAAAATGGAGACATCTGTAATACTCTCAACAATAAAATACATTTTAAAAAATCTGATGAGGGACATGTATCCAGAATATATAAAGAAATCTTCTAATTCAATAATAAGAGACAAATTAAAAACCAAACAAATTAAAAACTATTTCCCTTCTCTTTTTCTTGAGTAGACATTTCTTTAAAGAAGATATAGAAATATCCCATAAGCACATGAAAAGATTCTCAATATCATTAATCATTAGGGAAATGCAAATCAAAACCATAATAAGATACTACTTTATGCTGACTAGTATGACTATAATTTAAAAAAAAGGCAAAATATCAAGTATAGGCTAGTATGTGGAGAAATTTGAACCCTCACACATTACTGGGGGTGATATGAAATGTACAGTCGCTTTGGAAAAACAGTTTCATAGTTCCTCAAAATGTTAAAATGGAGTTACCACATGACCCAGCAATTCCACTTCTAGATATATCCCTCCAAAAGACCTGAAAATATGTGTTCACATGAGAACTTGTACATGAATATTCATTATTGATAACGGTCAAAAAGTGGAAACCCAAATGTCCATCAACTGATGAATGGACACCCAAATATGGTCTGTCTGTACGAAGGAATATTATTCAGTCATAAAAAGAAATGAAGTACTGATACAAGGCTGCAATGTCGCTAAGCCTTGAAAACATGATGCTGAATGAAAGAAACCAGACACAAAAGACCATATATTATATGGTTCCATTTATATGAAATGTCCAGTAAAGGCAAATCCACAGACAGAGAACAGATTACTGCTTATTGGGGCTGGGGTGAGAGGGAATGACCAGTGACTGTTAATGACTACGGGATGTCTTCTGGGAGTGATAAAAATGTTCTGGCATTAAAGAGTGGTGAGCGGTGCACACTGTTGTGACTATACTAAAAATCACTGAATTGTACCCTTTAAAAGGGTGAGTTTTATGGCATGTGAGTTACATCTCAATAAAGCTATTATTAAAAAATAATTTCCCTGATTTTCTCAAAATATCTTATTTTGATTGACCAAGCAGTTGTTGGGATCAAGATCCAGGTCCACACAACTACATTTGGTTGATGAATCTCTTAAGGGTCTTTAAAAATCCATCTATTTCCCTTCTCTTTTTCTTGCCACTTCGTTGTTGAAGAAAGCCTTAATTACTACATCAGGTGACTGTTTTGCTTCTGTTGGAGCTGTAGGAGTGCATAATGGTAAATTTATTTTATCTTAAATTTTCTCTTAGCCTCTTTAACTTTCGTTCTGAAAGAAATAAGCCTGGTTCCCTACTACAGAAACTCCCAAGCTTTTAAACACTTTGATTCTCATTAGCCTGCTCCTCTCAGCATTCCCCCGCCCCCCATCATCCGTCCCCCTTGCTGACCTAGGCCTGTTCTCCATTACCCTTCGCCCAGGCTAGCCTCCCCAGGGTGGCACACAGAATTGCAACTCCAGATGTGGACTGACCAGGGACGAGCCTACTTCGATGATTCTTTTCCTTGATCTGGGTGCCATCCTTATGTTAATATAAATTAAGGTCTCATTAGTTCACTTTGACTCATTGTCTCCTTGAAATCAACTAAAACACTGCGTGTGTGAGTTTGTGTGTGTGTGTGTGTGTGTGTGTGTGTGTGTGTGTGTGTGTGATGTAAAACTTCTATGCCAGCTTCTGTACTTTACAGTGAAGTTTGAGCCTACGTGCAGGTTTTCATTTTTAGTTGTTTGCATCAGATTTCATTTTGTTGATTTTCTTCATCTGTACAATCTTTAGTGATCCTTTTGAATCCTGAGTTTCATGTACTTTGCAAATCTGAGAAGCACAGTTCTCCGCTGCAAGGTCAAATACAGAGTCCTGGTGCTGTCCTTTAAACACCTCTCTTCCCAGGGAACAAGATACACGGCCTCTTTGACCTCTTTGATTTAATCAACTATAAATGCACCGAACTGTAGCATTACTCAGGCCTTGGTCCCTGTGCTCTACACGAACATCCTGAAAGGCTGAGAAATGCTGATCTGAAACCAAAAAACTGTTCATTCATTCCCAGACCCATTTCATTTTCCTTACCTTTCACTGCAGCTCAGTAAATAACATCGGGTTTCCTTGATCTCAAGAACAAAATGGACCCCAAAATTCCAAGACTAGATTGGTTTGCTGAAAAGAATTTGATATCCACATTACTCGGCTCACAAATCCATAATTTCTAATTTTTGAAATGTAGTTTTTTTAAAAAAAACGATCACTAAGTTGTTTTAACAGACCTCTTTTTATTAATATTTCCCTTCTTTCACCTTGTCTATCTTTGAATTTTGTCTTGTCCATATGACATTTTGGATAAAACATTATTGACGTCAATATTTTCTTTTCAGGAAAATATTTTCTAGTTTTCTCAAACTTCCTGAGAGCATCTCTCTACTTATTTAAGCCCTCTAAAATGAGTCTTACGATAAAAAACCATATGCATATCGTCCGTATGTTAACTGCTTATTTATTTTTACAACCTCTACTAAGAAACTGCCAAATCCAGCCATAAATGCAGTGAATTCAACTCGAAGGCAGGCTGGGAGACTCAGAGACTTCTTCCTGTCATGTTCCCAAAGAAAATCTCGCACTCTCCTGACCCATGAAACGATAGGCATTCATCAGAGCTCCACAGGCTGCGATCAGGCGGAGTCTTTCCTGCCTGTGCCGGGTGCTCTTGTAGGACCACGTGGGGCTCTGAGTCTGAACTCACACAGTCACGATGTGGATGTGGCCAGGCGGACTTGATGCTCTGCCATTTTCACTGTCACTCGCCCACGGAACACCGATGTTCAGCAAGCGCTGGGCGGTTTAGGCCTGCAAGGAAGCGGCCACACTCCCTCTGCTTGGTGGAGACCACCCTGTGGGAAGATCCCAAACGAGGCTGGCCCTGCATTCCAGGTGGAAAACAGGCAAACTCTGCACCACAACACGCGCTATGGTCTCTGCAAGATGCAGACCTGATCCTGCTTAGAGGATGTTTCTCCTGCGAAAATAGTAAACAAAGCAGTAAATAAAGCAAACATTCTACAGGAATCATGTGGAGTGTGTGGGAAAGGGGACTCTGTCAGAGCTGATGTTTCAGAAACATCTTCAGCCTGGAGGAGACACATGGCTTTTGAGTTATTCAGCCCAGAAATGGATATACTGTGCTTGAGGGAGACATTCTAAACATAACCATATTAATGGAGCTCATAACTTTACTAGGAGATTAATGAGGATCTGAAAGATGGGGTAAGTCTGATCTGTTACTGGATAACGTGGTGATTAATGTTGGTGATGTAATAAGGAAGCCCTAATTAGGAAACTACAGGGGGAAAGCCTAACAGGCCTTTTCACTTAGCCAAAGCTCCCACCACTGAAAAAAATTTGAAGTGTCATTTAATAAGCTTTATGGACTCAGGATGTAAAATCAGAGAAAGCCTATTAAATGTTGAATTGAGAGTGAGCAACATAATGATCCACTGAGACTTCATATCTTTCCTTATGAAATTCCTACATCAGAACAAATTACTGTGAAAATATGATTTATGGCTACAATAATAAACTGGTCTATGTTTGTGATGTTTCAACTCTACTTTATATTTGGTTCTTTTAAGGATATGGGAAACATACGGCCTCATTTCTAAGGGGACAGTCACCTACAATGAGATTTTCACTCTCATGATAGCTTTTAATAAATTTATTCAAAGTAATAAGGAAAAAACCAAACACTCCCATTTTTTAAAAAATATATTTTATTGATTTTTACAGAGAGGAAGGGAGAGGGATAGAGAGTTAGAAACATCGATGAGAGAGAAACATTGATCAGCTGCCTCCTGCACACCCGCCACTGGGAATGTGCCCACAACCAAAGTACATGCCCTTGACCGGAATCGAACCTGGGACCCTTGAGTCCGCAGGCCAACGCTCTATCCGCTGAGCCAAACCGGTCAGGGCAACACTCCCATTTTTTAATGTGAATTTTGCATCCCTTTTCTTTGGGCCAATAAAAACATTTTAGTATGCCAGATCTTAGTAATAGTTTTCCCTACATAATAGCATATTTATGTCAAAATATTTTTTTGTTGGAAGGATATCCTATATAATAAAAGGGTAATATGCAAATTGACCGAATGGCAGAAAGACCGGTCGCTATGACGCTCACTGATGCTCAATGCAGGAGCTGCCCCCTGGTGGTCAGTGCGCTCCCACAGGGGGCGCCACTCAGCCACAAGCCGGCTGATGGCTGGTGAGTGCAGCGGCTTGCCTCCGAGGCAGCACTAAGGATGTCCTTGGGGAGTGGGCCTAAGCCACAGTCAGACATCCCCCGAGGGCTCCCAGACTGTGAAAGGGCACAGGCCACGCTAAGGGACCCTCCTCCCCCTCGAGTGCACAAATGTTGTGCACTGGGCCTCTAGTTCTAGAAATAAAAACCTAAAGAAACTCTAAACTATCATGCACATGCATAAGCAACATGAGAGAGATGTTTTCTTACATTTGACATATATGTATGAAATAATTACAGCCATTTATTTTTTAATTTTATTTATTGATTTGAGAGAGAGAGAGAGAGAGAAACTTGAGGCTCCACTTATTTATGCATTCATTGATTGCTTCCTATATGTGCCCTGATGGGAGATCAAACCCACAACCTTGGTGTAGCGAGAGGATGCTCTAACCAACTGAGCTACCTGGTCAGGGCCCATACAGCCTTTTAAGTAATACTGATAAAATGCTTTTTTGCATCGTATTTCAGAGTGTCTAGAGGTTAATGACCTGATTCTAGAGGTTAATGACTGCCTGAGGAGGATCAATGAACCAAGCCTGCAACAGAACTATTAACCTCAACCCATCATTAATTGGTACAAATATCTTGGGAAGTCAGCTATAGTTCAAGATTAAGGAGAAGAAAATATAAACTCTTAATACTATCTTTATGGTTTTATGCCAGCGATTTTCAACCATTGTGCCCAAGAATTTTTAAAACATGCAATACCTATTTAGTCAGAGGCACTGACCTCTTTTTCTTAGATTGTCAAATAAAACAATGACAACGACCCACACAACAATAGCTGTCTGTTGTGAATGAATAAAAATTATACCTTTTTTTTCCTGGTGTACTGCAGAATGTCAGTAATTAGTTTATGTGTGCCGTGAGATGAAAAAGGTTGAAAATCGCTGGTCTATGCCCGGTAATTTGGAATGTACATTACAATTATTGTTTCGTACATTGGTGTATCGGATTATTTAAATTGCCAGTCAGCATTTTTTCTGACAATGCTATAATTAAAGGTCTTATATTTAAAAAGAAAATAAAGTCTATTAATTTCTATCTATTTGGTTGCTTGTGATTTTTTATATCCCTTGCCAGAGATTTTTTTTCTAGACTTTTATCTCTTAGGACAGACATCAATTTGTCTGTAAGTTCACTGGACTATTCAAAATGTTCTAGGACAAAGTCAAGAAGTCTTCCCAAACCACTGCACTGACCACCTGCATTTCTTGGGTCCCAGAGAACTTCCTCTGAATCTTTCAATCTCGCACTTATTGCTGAAGGCTTTGTAATGGGCAGGCAAAACATCTTTGTGTCCCTGCAATGTTTATTTTGATTTTACCCTCAAAACACATATTTTTGTTGTGTTGTTAATCCTCACCTGAGGATATTCTCTCCCCCCAATTGATTTTTAGAGAGAATGGGAGAGGGAGAGACACAGAGAGAAGAACATCAATCTGAGAGAGACACATCGATTGGTTGCCTCCCGCACACACTGGAATGGAGCCTACAAACGAGGTACGTGCCCTTGACCAGAATCGAACCCGAGACCCCACAACCTTTCAGTCCTGGGGACTGGCCAGGACTCAAAACACATATTGATTTTACTGTATCATGTGAACCAAGTCTCCTTTTGTGTGTCTTTAAACATGGTAGCCAGTCTCATTTTCAAATGATCATGCTCTACAGAGGAGCTGTTCAGACCAGTGATGCCTGTAACATATTACTAGGTGTAAAAAGAAAGTATATATCCTGGTTGGTGTGGCTCAGTGGATTGAGTATTGTTTCCTGCATCAGGAGGTCCTAGTTTGATTTCTGGTCAGGGTACTTACCCAGGTTGTGGGCTATATCCCCAGTAGGGGATGTGCAGGAGGCAGTAGATCAGGGATTCTCTCTCACCATTGATGGTTCTATCTCTTTCTCCTTCTTGCTTCTTCTCTCTCTAAAAAACCAATACACACACACACACACACACACATATACATATACTATGTGTGTGTGTGTATATATATATATATATATCCCCTGGCCTGTGGGATCAGGCTGAAACCGGCTCTCCAACATTCTCTGAGGGGTCCTGGATTGTGAGAGGGCGCAAGCCAGGCCGAGGGACCCCCACTGGTGCACATTCGGGGCCAGGAAGGGACACGGGAGGTTGCCCAGCCAGGGAGGGACCACAGGAGGGCGCCATGGCATGTCCGGCCCATCTTGCTCAGTCCTGATTGGCTGGACCCCAGCAGCAAGCTAACCTATCAGTTGGAGTGTCTGCCCCCTGGTGGTCAGTGCACATCATAGCAATCAACCTTAGCATATCATTAGCATATTACGCTTTGATTGGTTAAACGGACACTTAGTGTATTTGGTTTTTATTATATAGGATATAGATAGATAGATAGATAGATAGATAGATATAGTTAATCCTCACCCAAGGATATTTTAAAAAAATATATTTTTATTGATTTCAGAGAGGAAGGGAAAGGGAGAGAGCGATAGAAACATCAATGATGAGAATCACTGATTGGTTGGCCTCTGCACACCCCCTACTGGAATTGAGCACACAACCTGTATGTGCCCTTGACCAGAATTGACCCTTCATCCTCAGGCCAACGCTCTATCCACTGAGCCAAACCAGCTAGGGCCCGAGGGTATTTTTCCATAGATTAGTAGGGAGAGTGTAAGGCAGAGGGAAAGACAGAGAGAAACATTGATATGAGAGAAACACATTGATTGGTTGCCTCTTGCACGAGCCCCAACCAGGGCCCAGGCTGGAGAGTAGCCTGCAACCAAGGTACATACCGTTGACCGGAATCGAACCTGGGACCCTTTGGTCCACAGGCCGACGCTCTACCCACTGAGCCAAACTGACTAGGGCTAAAAACATATTTAAAAGTAAAAAGAAAGTATATAAAATATTCTATTTTTTTTAAAAAGGAAAAGATTCTGAATTTATTTGAATTATTAAAGGAAGTCACACAACTATGAAGTTATGCAATTAGGGGTCCCTCTTCTTGAAAATAATTGCAAGTTCTTTAAAGGAAAGATGAGCTAGGATCCTTTAGGCAAACAAGACAAAACTCCTCAAAGTATTCTACTCAGTGTTGCTTTGCATCAGTCACCCTTTCTTATTAATCTCTCCCCCTTGGAAGATGCTGCGGGGGTGGAGGTGGGGGTGGGGTGGGGAGTGTGTGGAAGGCTTGGGGATAAGGGGGAGTTATAAAATGCAAATTATATAAGGGGCTACCTAGGGGCACTTTGCTTATTAGAAACCTTCCTCTGAAAGTCTCCAAGTGTTTGGTAAATGCTATTTCCTTAATCCTCTGGGATGAGTAGGTAGCAAGACTCTTGATCTTTACTTCATCTTGTATCTGTTAAGTGTCAGCAAAAGATCTTATCAGAAGCAATTGGATAATGAGAAAGTAATTTTAAAGTATGCTCGCAAGTACAGTTCAGACCAATCTACACTCCACTCTCGATATCAATTGCATTTCTTAGTATCCTCCAACATGCAAAGTCCCCATGCGGTAGGATCCCAAAAGAGGGGTCACAGTAGTTGCCTTGAGGGAGAGAAATTTGGCAGGTGCGGGGAGGGACTGAAGGAAGGAAAGGGAGTTTTTCTCTGTAGCCTCTTTCAAACCTTTGGATTTACCTATTTGAAAAAATCAATTAAATTGATAAGCCCACAAAATTTCCTAAAATGGTTTTCAAGAGGGCAAATTCAATCGGAAGACCACTCCCTGATTTTCCCTCTGCTCCTCAAGAAACTCGGTGGCTTACTTTAACCCTCTCTGTTTCTTTGTAATATTCCAATAAAATCATTGCAAAGAAATTAGTACACAATTTATATTCCATGTGAAGTTAGAGGTTTAATAGAAACGGAAAGTGCAGTGCGTTGAACGGCTCTGTGGGTGTCCCTTTGTGTGGATTTACACATTCACTGCACCTCCTTCACCTGGGTGATGGATACACCAAACACATTCCAGGTGTAAGTACAAACCAAGAGTTCCAGGGGTGGGCAAACTTTTTGACTCGAGGGCCACAATGGGTTCTTAAACTGGACCGGAGGGCCGGAACAAAAGCATGGATGGAGTGTTTGTGTGAACTAATATAAATTCAAAGTAAACATCATTACATAAAAGGGTACGGTCTTGCCCAGAAATCAGGATTTTAAAAAGATTCCCAGGTGATTCTAATGTGAGCCAAGGTTGAGAACCACTGGTTTAGAGGAAGAGGTAATCTTCCTTTTTCTCATCCCACTCAGCCTTCAACTCTTTATTGAGTTGGTCTTGATTGAATAAAGTAGTTGTGGGGTCTTAGGCTGACTAGTCGTAAAATATAACTTTAGAGAAGAAACAAGGAAAGTGCTGATTCAGGGTAAGTGGTATGTGTGGGAAGAGACACGGACTTAATGATACACCATTTTGCACCCACCTCCCAATGTTTGAAATTGATCCCAGCAAGTCCAAGGTTGTCACTGTTTCCAGACAGACCATATGTTCCAGCCGAGGTGAAAGGACCCAGGGCATTTCCCTCCCTGCCCTCTGTGCGCTTCAGAGCAGTACTTGTGCAACTCTGAAGTGCATTCCGATCAACCACAGCAAATGAAAGTGCATCAGTTTCCTGTTACAATGAAGATTCTGGTTCAGCTGATCTGGGGAAGGGCCCTAGACTGTGCGCTTAACACACTTGCAGGTGACACACTTGCTGCTGGCTCAGGAAACACGCTTTGGCTTATTTCATAATATTCTCCAGGTCCATCCATGCTGTCCCAAAGGGTAAGAGATCCCTCTTTTTTATAGCTGCATAGTATTCCATTGTGTAAATGTCCCACAGCTTTTTAAAAAATATATATTTTTTAATGATTTCAGTGAGGAAGGGAGAGGGAGAGAGAAAGAGAAACATCGATGATGAGAGAGAATCATTGATTGGCTGCCTCATGCATGCCCCACACTGGGGATCGAGCCCATAACCCAGGCATATGCCCTGACCGGGAATCGAACTATGACCTCCTCGTTCATAGGTCGACCACACTCAACCATGAGCAACACCGGCCAGGCTGTCCCACAGCTTTTTTATCCACTCATCTACTGATGGGCACTTGGGTTGTTTCCAAATCTTAGCTATTGTAAATAACACTGTTATAAACATAGGGGTGCACATATTCTTTCTGATTTGTGTTTCTAGATCTTTAGGCTATATTCCCAGAAGTGGGATTGCTGGGTCAAACGGAAGTTCCATTTTTAATTTTTTGAGGAACCTCCATACTGTTTTCCATAGTGGCTGCACCAATCTACATCCCCACCAGCGGTGAACTATGCTTCCCTTTTCTCCGTATTCTTGCCAGCAATGTTGTTTGTTGATTTTTTTAATTATTATCTTAAGCTTTACATATGTCTCCTTTTCCCCCAATTGACCCCCCAACCATTCCCACCCTGGACAAGCCCCCACCACCCCAGTGTCTGTGTCCATTGGTTATGCCAATATGCATGCATACAAGTCCTTTGGTTGCTCTCTAACCCCCCCACTCCCCTGCCATTTGTCTCTGGATCTATTTTTGTTCATCAAATTATATTGATCATTATATCCCACATATAAGTGAGATCATGTGATACTATCTTTCTCTAGCTGGCTTATTTCACTTAGCATAATGCTCTCCAGTTCCATCCATGCTATTGCAAATGGTAAAAGTTCCTTCTTTTTTATAGCAGCATAGTATTCCATTGTGTAGATGTACCACAGTTTTTTAATCCACTCATCTGTAGAGTGGCCATTATCAACAAGACGGCAATAACAAGTGTTGGAGAGGTTGTGGAAAAAAGGGAACCCTTGTCCCCTGCTGGTGGGAATGTAGACTAGTACAACCACTGTGGAAAGCAGTCTGGTGCCGTGGGCCAAAGAGAGTGAGCAGCAAAGGCCAGGAAATGGGTTCTGTAGTCTCCAGAAGGAATGCAGCCCCGTGGCACTTAGCTTTTAGCCCAGTGAAACCTACTTTGAACTTTTGACCTTCAGAACTGCAAGATAAATCTGTTATTTGAAGCCACTCCTGGGTTTATACCCAAAAACCTCAAAATCATGAATCCTCAAAGATATATGAACTCCTATGTTCACTGCAGCATTATTCACGGTGGCCAAGACATGGAAACAGCCAAAGTGTCCTGCGATAGAGGACTGGATAAAGAAGACATGGTACATATACAAATTGGAATACTACTCAGCCATAAGAAAGGGTGAAATAACACCATTTGCAACAACATGGATGGACCTTTAGAACATTATGCTAAGTGAAATAAATTAGTCAGAAAAAGCTAAGAACCATATGATTTCACTCATATGTGGGATATAAAACTGAAACACATGAACACAAACAGCAGTGTGGTGGTTGCCATAGGGAAGGGGGTGGGGAGAGAAGGGGATTCTAATATAAAGTGACAGGAGAAGATTTGACTCTGGTTGGTGGACACATGGTCCAATATACAGATCTTGTAACATGGAAACCCACACCTGAAATCTTTATGTTCATGTTGACCAATATCACCCCAATCAATTTAATAAATTAAAAAAAAATCAAGGTGTTGGCAGGGCTGCATTTCTTCTGAAAGCTCTAACGGAGAATCTGTTTCCTCGCCTATTCTAGAAGCCACTGCACGCTTCGGCTCATGGACCCTCTTCCATCTTCAATGCCAGAATGGTAGCAGCTCCAATCTCTCTCTGTCCCTGACCCTCCCCCTGTCTCTTATAAGGACCCTTGTGATAATCCAGAATCTCCCCATCTGAAGAGCCTTAGCTTAACCACATTACAAAGTCCCTTTTGCCATGTAAGGTGACATCTTCACAGATTCCAGAGAGATTAGAACGTGGAGATCTTTGTGGGCCATTTTTCTTCCTCCCACAAGTATGTCCCAAATATTGCATGGGACCTACTTACACTAAAAAGTTATTCATTGTTTTCCTGACATTCACCTTTAACTTAGCATATGGTATTTTTATTTGATAAGTGTGGCAACCTTGGTTTTTTTCAGGGGTGTGTGGATGGCATATATTCCCTATGGCATGATAACTATTACACCTAGGACTCTAACAATTAAAAAATGTCTTTGGGCTGGTGAGCTGTTTTTGAAATAAATGCTTTCCATTTTGTAAAAATAAATAGACTTTTAATATTTATAGTATATTTTTAGTGAAAAGCTGCTAAGAGATTTCTATTAAATTAATTCTTACCATGAACATTTTACTCCTACAAGTAACGAACATATTGCAGCAGTTGGAAAGAAAGGATGCCAAGTATTTATTTTAAACATTTCCAATTTTCCCAAACACCAAATGGTTCAATTCTCTCAACCAGCCCATTAATAAATCTGTTATCCAAAAATGTAGGTCTAAACATGGCTTAGCTTGGCTGTACTTAATTATTGAGTGTGTAGAATATCTTTCCCTTGTAACCAAAACACTTCATGGGCAAGAGAGGGGCCAGGAGGCGGGACTGTGGCAGCCTCGCCCAGATTCAGAATTGCTGCCTCCTTGCCTGGCAGTCAGAACAGGCGCTGATTTCCACTCCATCTGGTTTGTGATAACCCCCTGGAAAAAGGGTCTCTGTGGGCACTGAGGTCCCTGAGCCTTCTCATTTCTGCTGACCTCCCTTTCTAGCTCTCCTGTCAGCCGAGAGCAGGGGACCTCTCCTTCTAGTGGTGGGTGGCTGAATTCACCTACTCCCAACTCTGGGAATTGGTCAAAATGTCTCTTCTCTCGAGCACATCTCCTCCAGCGCCCTTTCATGACTAATAAAACCATTACGATGAGCAGTATTCACTGACATGCAAGTGCTAGAATGCCTAAGTTCATTTAAAAAGGGGAAATGTCTTAAACAGATTACTCTGGTGCTAAGGAAAACTATCCAAAACTTTGAAATAAGGCCATGAAGATGACTATCTTTTTTCATGCCACTGACTTGTACTATTATTTTACTTTGCTTGTTAATATCTACACTAATAAAAGACAAACATGCAAATTGACCATACCTTCGCTACACCTTAAGCCACGCCTGCCAGCCGATCAGAGCGACTATATGCAAATTAACCCAACCAAGATGGCAGCCGGCAGCCACAGAGATGGAGCAAGCAGGAGGCTTGGTCGCCCCAATGATGGAGAAAGCCAAGCTTCCTGCTTGCCACAGCCTGGCTCTGAGCTCCACTCAAGGCAACAAAGTTTCAATTATAGAAGGTAAATAAACCCCAGATACCTGCTTTCAGCCGGCCGCGGCCACAGAGCTGGAGCGAACAAGAGGCTTCCCTCCCACCCACCTTGGCTGGCTCTGAGCTCCTCTCAAGGCTACAAAGTTTCAATTATAGAAGGTAAATAAATCCCAGAATTAAAAAAAAGCCCTAGCCGGTTTGGCTCAGTGGATAGAGCGTCGGTCTGCGGACTCAAGGGTCCCAGGTTCGATTCTGGTCAAGGGCATGTACCTTGGTTGTGGGCACATCCCCAGTAGGGAGTGTGCAGGAGGCAGCTGATCGATGTTTCTCTCTAATCAATGTTTCTAACTCTCTATCCCTTTCCCTTCCTCTCTGTAAAAAATCAATAAAATATATATATATATATATTTTTTTTTAAAAAAAGGAGAGGCTGGGAGCTTCCATCACCAGGGGGCTTGGCCAGCCTGAAAACGGCCCTCAGCCCCTCACCCAGACTGGCCAGGCACCCCAGTGGGGACCCCCCACCCTAAAGGGGGTGTGGCCAGCCTGAAAATAGCCATCAGCCCCTCACCCAGGCTGGCCAAACCTCCATGGGGTGAGGGTCCCCACTGGGAGGGGGGCTTGACCAGCCTGTAAACAGTCATCAGCCCCTCACCCAGACTGGCCAGGCACCCCAGTGAGGACCCCCACCCTGAAGGGGGTGTGACCAGCTGCAAACAGCCATCAGCCCCTCACCCAGTCTGGCCAGGCACCCCCGTAGGGAGCCCCACCCTGAAGGGGGTGTGACCAGCCTGCAAACACCCATCAGCCCCTCACCCAGGTTTGCCAGGCTCCCAAGCAGGACCCCCACCCTGATCCAGGACACCCTTCAGGGCAAACCAGCCAGCCCCCACACATGCACCAGGCCTCTATCCTATATAATAAGAGGGTAATATGCAAACTGACCCTAACAGCAGAATGACTGGGAATGACTGGTCACTATGACACACACTGACCACCAGGGGGCAGACGCTCAATGCAGGAGCTGGCCCCTGGTGGTCAGTGCGCTCCCACAGGGGGAGTTCTGCTCAGCCACAAGCCAGGCTGATGGCTGCCAGTACAGCAGTGGTGGTGGGAGCCTCTCCCGCCTCCTCAGCAGTGCTAAGGATGTCCGACTGCAGCTTTAGGCCTTCTCCCTGCTGGCAAGTGGACATCCCTCGAAGGCTGCCGGGCTGCCAGAGGGAGTCTGACTGCCAGCTTGGGCCCGATCCCCCAGGGAGCGGGCCTAAGCCAGCAGGTGGACATCCTCCAAGGGGTCCCAGACTGCAAGAGGGCATAGGCTGGGCTGAGGGACCCCCCCAAGTACACAAATTTTTGTGCACCGGGCCACTAGTCCTAATATATAAAAGTTCAGGGTTGTAACGACCGATCACCACCAAAGGCTGACCAACCCGGAAATCCTTTTGTCAGTTGGGTTGCCGTGGTGACCCAGCACTGACTGCCCTGCTGCAGCCTGGTGACCCAGCACTGACTGCCCAGGGGGCTGAGACCCAGAGAGAGAAGCAGGTTCTGATCCGCAGCCTCAGTGGCAGCTGTTGTTCAGTACTTGCCTCTCTCTTTCTCTCCCTCTTTCTTTCCGGGCTTCGCCAGCAGCCGGGCCTTTCTTTCTCTCCTGGCCTCTGTGGGGGTTGCTATTCAGCCCTGCCTCTCTGATCAGGCCCGGAGATGGCTTGGAGATGCTGACTGGCATAGAAACCGACCAATCAGAACCAATGTAGGTGCTGTGACGAACCAATGGTTGTCTAGGAGGCAGAGCTTTTGACGCTGACTGGCATAGGAACTGATCAATCAGAACCAAATCTGGGTGCTGTGAAGAGCCAATGGCTGCCTATGAGGCGGAGCTTTTGACATTGATTGGCATAGGAACCAACCAATCAGAACCAAATGTGGGGGTTGTGAAGAACCAATGGCTGTCTAGGAGGTGGAGCTTTTGACACTGACTGGCATAGGAACCGACCAATCAGAACCAAATGTGGTTGCTGTGAAAAACCATTGGCTGTCTAGGAGGTGGAGCTTCTGACACTGACTGGCATAAAAACTGACCAATCAGAACCAAATGTGGGTGCTGTGGGGAGCCAATGGCTGCCTAGGAGGTGGAGCTTTTGACGCTGACTGGCATAGAAACCGACCAATCAGAACCAAATTGGCCAGCAGAGGAGCGCAGTTGGGGACAACCAGGCTGGGAGGGGAGGGCAGTTAGGAGTGATCAGGCTGGCAGGCAGAGGCAGTTAGGGGCAATCAGGCAGGCAGGCAGGTAAGCAGTTAGGAGCCAGCGGCCCCAGATTTCGAGAGGGATGTCCAACTGCCGGGATCAGGCCTAAACCAGTAGTTGGACATCTCCCAAGGGGTTTCCAATTGAAGAGGGTGCAGGCTGGGCTGAGGGAACACCCCCCCCCCCCATGCGCAAATTTCATGCACTGGGCCTCTAGTTAATTATAAACTGACTCTACACAGTTAACTTTTAGATGTGCTTACTGCCCTGTAGAAATTCACGTTGTATCTCTCAGGTAGAGAAGATAACCCCAGGACAACCGAGATGGCAGCATAAGGTATATACTTATATGTGCCGCTACCCACAGCCACATTAAAACTACAACTAAAAGACAAAACGGCGGTCATCCAGAACCGTGGGAAAGCTGGATGAGTGGAAGTTCTACAACTAGAAGGAAAGAAAAAAGCACATTGAGGCTGGGTAGGAGGTGCGGAGGCGCCAAGAGCAGAGGTACGGAGGCGCGCGAATCGGGCTGCGTGGTTTTTTTTCAATCAGGAGATACAAGCCCCCAACTGCACTGAACTTGTTTCTGGCGAGACTCTAGGTACCCAGCCCACAAAGGGGTGCACCAAGAGTGTCCACCTCAGGTGATTGGGGAGGCTGAGCCACTGGGCCCAATAGGACACCTACCACGCAATTTACAACCCCACCTAAACTGTGCGCAGGGGCGCAAATGAATCACTTGCCCATTTGCAGCCTAACCTAACAAACTGAAGCTGGGTCAGAGAGCTCCAAAATCTCCAAACCCCAAAGAGGAGAAATCTGCAGATCTCACGGTAGCGCCTGCTGGGCGGACTTACACAGTGGTTGAATTTGCACCTCCTTGGAGAGCCAGGAGCCAGTGTACCCAGGGGTCAGATACCAGATTTCAACTCCTCACATCCATTAGTGACATACCCAAGAGGTAGACTCAGTGAGCACCAAAGCCCCACTAAAGCAAGTCCTGCCCCATAAGGGTGTCTCCAGCACAGCAGTTCTTCCATTATAGACACAGCGGGTCCTTGCAGTCAATTGGCCTGGATATCATTTCCTCCCAGGGATACCAACAGCAATCAAGGCTTAAATACAACAAGACTGTACACCCAGCCCACAAGGGGGTGCACCAAGAGTGTCCAGCTCAGATGATTGGGGAGGCTGAGCCACTGGGCCCAATAGGACACCTACCACACAAAGCCACTCTATCAACACAGGGAAGCAGCCAAAATGCAGAGACAAAGAAAGATGTCACAAATGAAAGAAATGGAGGAAAGCAAATTACTGGATTTAGAGTTCAAAACTACAGTTATAAGGTTACTCAAGAATCTTCTACAAACCTCCGAGGAACTTAGTGAGACTTTCAAGGATCTTAATGAGAATGCCAAAAAAAATGGAAAAGGACCAGTCAGAAATTAAGCATACACTGACTGAAATAAAGAATAATATAGAGAGATCCAACAGAAGACTAGAGGATCCCAAGAATCAAGTCAAAGATTTGAAATACGAAGAAGCAAAAGACACCCATCCTGAAAAGAAAAAAGAAAAAAGAATCCAAAAATATGAAGATAGTGTAAGGAGCCTCTGGAACAACTTCAAACTTACCAACATCTGAATTATGGGGGTGCCAGAAGAAGAGAGATAGCAAGATATTGAAAGCCTATTAGAAGAAATAATGACAGAAAACTTCCCCTACCTGATGAAAGAAATAGACTTACAAGTCCAGGAAGTGAAGAGAACCCCAAATAAGAGGAATCCAAAGAGGACAACACCAAGACACATCATAATTAAAATGCCAAGGGCAAAAGACAAAGAGAGAATCTTAAAAGCAGCAAGAGAAAAACAGTTAGTTACCTACAAGGGAGTACCCATAGGACTGTCAGCTGATTTCTCAACAGAAACCATGCAGGCCAGAAGGGAGTGGCAAGAAATATTCAAAGTGATGAATACCAAGAACCTACAACCAAGATTACTCTACCCCGCAAAGCTATCATGTAGAATTGAAGGTCAGATAAAGAGCTTCACAGACAAGAAAAAGCTAAAGGAGTTCATCACCACCAAACCAGGATTATATGAAATGCTGAAGGGTATTCTTTAAGAAGAGGAAGAAGAAAAAGGTAAAGATAAAAATGAACAACAAAGGGACAACAAATACATATCTATTAACAAGTGAGTCTAAAAATTAAGTCAATAAAAAAATCTGATGAACAGAATAAACTGGTGAATATAATAGAAGCGGGGTCATAGAAAGGGAGTGGACTGACAATTCTCAGGGGGAAGGGGGTGTGAAGGGTGCGGGAAGAGTTTGGACAAAAATCTTACACCTATGGATGAGGACAGTAAGGGGGGTAAGGGTATGGGGTGGGGGGGGCGGAAACCAGGTGGAGGGGAGCTATGGGGGGAAAAAGAGGAACATCTGTAATAATCGGAACAATAAAGATTTATTTAAAAAAGAAAAAAAAAAAGAAAAGATAACCCCAAAGGTTATGATCTCACTGCTCTGAAGTATGTGAACAGTTTTCTATCTCAACAGTGATGAGGCTCTAACCTTTTTAAACTGCCTTTCCTGATGAGCTGGAGAAACCCTTCCCTCGGGGCCACTTCAAACCACCTCTACACTCTTGCGGGAGCCCTCATTAGTTAAGAAGCTGAGTAAAATTTTTGACATGTACTCATCCTATATTTATATGAAAGTCATCTTTCAACGTTTTGAAAATTACCTCTTGACATGAATATGTCCATCTGGCTTACGCTATGGATTTGCTTTAACAACTTCTTTCTTCATAGTGTGAAGGTCCACATTTCTCATCATGGCATTCAAGGTTTTTCATATCCGGGTCCCAGACAACATCTCTTCTGTGACATGTTCCCCAACCTCCTCTTTCCCACCCACACCATCCCCGCCTCAGGTAGAGAGTCAGATGTCCCCTCATCGATGCACCCAGCATCCCAAAAACATACTGACTGACAAATTGAACTATTTTCCTACCCTGTGGTTGACATGTGACCTCAAGGTTAATTCAGATCATGCATTCCATCTCCTGGCCACAGTGACTGCTTCCTGGGGGGGGGGGGGGGTCATGTGACCCACCCTGGTTCAGTCAGAATAGTTCTCAGGACATCTGGGGGAATGGTTTGGTAAAATCACACTTTCTTTCCTGCTCGATGTGGGCAGAAGCCTGAAGCCCTGGAATCTGGTGGCGGTCATGCTGGGACCACGAGAGGAGCAGGAATTATTTAAAAAAAAAAAAAAGAAACTGAGGTCTTGGTGATATGGCCCAGCCTCTGACCAAGCTTGGGATGCCCTGTTTGTAGACTTTCACTCCAGGGAGCCAGGAGGCCTCTTTGCTCATGTGAGCCTGTTTGAACCAGGCTTTCTATGATTCCCACCCACACATCCTAGTTGATGCATGCGCCCGTAACACCCATTGTGTGTCCACCAGCTTCCTGAGGAATTCTGTGTCTGCCTGACCTCTGCTCAAAGAGAAAGACATCCCTTTATGCTCCCAGCACCTGACACATTCCAGGCTCAATTGGTCCAAGAAATGTTGCCTGAATTAGTTACAGGAAAATGCTTTGGGGGACACTATACTCTTGATATTTCTACAAGTAATGAAATAAAAACCCACTTTCCCCACTTTCCTCACCTGAGAATATATATATTTTTTCTTTCTGATATTAGAGAAAGAGAGAGAAACATCAATCAGTTGGGGCCGATGCACCCAGACCAGGGATTGAACCCACAACCTAGGTATGTGACCCGACTGAAATACAACTCGCAACCTTTTGGTGTATGGGACGATGCTCCAACCCACTGAGCCACCTGGCCAGGGCAACTTCCCCCACCTCTTGCAGAACCCAGTGTCTCCAAAATGCCAAGGCTCGATGACATTTTCTGGCCTCCCTGTCATCACACCTGGGGCCACAGGAATCTCTCCATACCTCGACCCTTACCGCACCCGCCCCTACCACTTCCCCTGGAAATTTCTAGGGAGGAAAAGCCTGGGCAGTTAGCCAGGCTGGCAAGCTGTGGGTCTAACAGAGCCCTACATAAATACACCCACATCATATGTCAACAAGATGCAGCCTGTCACGTGCTTCTTCGGATCTGGAAAGTGACTGTGGAAACTCGGCCCTCCATGCGCAGGTCTGCTCTGAACATTACAAGCCCCACCCTCTGAGCAGCCCCGACCCGGACCAGGGTGGGAATGACCTGGGGAAGAGTCTGCTGGCGGATCCAGAGGGCCTGGGCACGAACCTCTTCTAATGACGGGGCACCAAACGCTCGCAGCGCTTTGGGATTCTCTCTCCCAGCGCCTTTGACATTCGCGGCAGCTCGCTCTGCCCTGTGCGCTGGTCTCTCCTCTCTTGAAGAACCACCCTTTGACAGTCGCTCCAATTTTGTTTGTCACATTTCCGTCTTTCATGGAAAAAGTGAGAACTCAAAATATCTGTGGGAAGAGGGAGCCTGGAAAATGGTGTGCTTCATAGACCTGCATACCTTGACAGTAGCGAGGAAAAATCCTCACCTTGAACCGGTTCAAGGAGGGAGGAGCCAGATCGACTTGGTAATTTCAAACTGAAATTCAGTAAGTTTTTAAACACCAAAGGAGAAATGTATCTGCTTCAACTCCTAAATAAAATTGGGATCAATTCTATAAATATTGAATGGCATCGATGTGCTCCATGCATAAAAAGACGGAAGAAAAATAAAACTAAATAAATGAAATGAAGTCTCCATGCCAGTTCCGTATTGTAGATGTTACTTACTGCTGTGTTAGGGTCCCAGAACCCACTGGTCTGGGACTAATTGCTGCTAATAATTGGTATATGATTTACCGTCTCTCCATGTTAAAACAGATGGAAGTAAAATATCAACTCGCTTTTTACACCACATGCCAGAAACGTCTTTCCCACACACCGCCTGGGGTTACTTAGGGGTGTGGCGTTACCATTTGAACAGGAGGCACTCTCAATCCCTATATTCCTTTCTCTCTGGATTCACCAAACACTCAGAGGTAAAAATTCTTAGCATGTGTGTGAGGCAGACACCCACACAAGGAAGTGGAATTTGTTATTTGTGTCTTACAGATTTAACAGGTTTGCTAAGACTTCTTTCCTTTTTTTTTTATATACATTTTTATTGATTTCAGGGAGGAAGGGAGAGGGAGAGAGAGACAGAAACATCAATGATGAGAGAGAATCACTGATCGTCTGCCTCCTGCCCCCCACATTGGGGACCGAGCCTGCAACCTGGGCATGTGCCCTTGACTGGAACGGACCCTTCAGTCCACAGGCTGATGCTCTATCCACTGAGCCAAACCAGCGAGGGCACTTCTTTCCTTTATTGACTTGGTACCTGATGCTATCACAAACGTCTTATGAACTCATGGTGCTCCCAGTGGAAGCATGGCTCTGGGGATACAGCCGATGGACACCCACAAGTTATATTTAACAATAATGACCTTCCCCAGAGGGTTCCTGTGGGCTACCATTTTGAAAGATGAGCCTGGTACATTTCACATCTTAGTTGCTTTAGCTATTCTAGGTCCTTGGCATTTCCATATAAATTTCATAATACCCTTATCAATTTAGTTGAAATGAAAGGTCCTCTGAGATTTTGATGTAGATTGCATTGAATTTATAGATTACTTTAGGGATAACTGACATAACAATATTCTCTTTCAATCTATGAACATAGTATATCTCTGCATTTATTTAGGTTCTCTTTAATTCTCTCAATCATGTTTCATAGTTTTCAGTTTACAGGTCTTACACATCCTTTGTAGGGTGCTATATCTACATTTGCAATCTACTCTGATGATAATATATATTGATGAAAAAAGACAAGGAGAATACAAGATGTGATGTTATTCCAGGCAGAGTGGGCTTTTTTCTTTTTAACACCTGGATTGTAGAGGGCACATGCCACCTTTTCTATTATTTGCCTTGTTTCTCCTCTTTTTTGGAGAACCATGCCAGAACCAGAACCAGCCAGATTTCATTGCCCTGCCACACTGCTGATGGACCCCTCAGGCTCAGTCCGTGCAGTTCAGATGGAACTGTTCCTATGTGGACACCTTCCCCCCACATTATCACAGTGATTTGGTTTCTGGTTGTTTCCATGATCCATGCCAGGCCAACAAGCCTCACCTTTGGGAGCCTGGCTAGCACTATCAGGAAGCAGTATTTTCCTTTTAAAGTGATTATCATCTAAGAGAAGAATAACATAAGCCTGGAGCTGTAGAAGTCTACTTTTTTCACCTCTCGTTGAACCTGCCTGCCTGAGAAATCTAGAGAACGACATCAGATTAGGTAATTATGGAATGCAATTTGTGGTAATTAGCCTCCATCACAGCCTCTTAGATAGCCCCACTGATGCTGGCCACCCAGTATTCACCCTTGTAGAGGACCTACTTTGAAGAGGGCTGAGCTGTAGCCAAAAGGATCTTGCAGAAATCATGGAATCTGATTTCCAAAGCTAGATCACAAAGATACTGCAGCTTCCCTTTGCCTTCCTTTGAAATACTTGTTCTGGGGGGAGCAAACCACATGCCCTGAGGACATCAAGTAGCTGTATGGAAAGGTGGGTGTCGGGTAAAACTGAGGCCTCCCTCAAACATGTGATTGGGTTACTCTCCAGCCCCAGCCAACGTCTTCAGTGCAGCCTCATGAGAGACCTTGGGCCAGAACCACCCACTCAACTGCCTCGAATTCTGACTCACAGGAACTGTGTGAGGTCATAAAAGGTTATTGCTTACCAACACTAACTTTTGAAGTAATTGTTATGCAGCAATAGATAACTAATACAGAGTCTAATAAAGCTCACTCAGACTTGATCCAGCTTAGAGGCAATCAAATTTTTCCTGCCTCTTCTTTTTATTTTCTTTATGGGTCAGCTCCTTCTGGATCATGATCCTTTGAGTCTTATCTTTCCTTAATTATTTATCACACTGGTATCCCCAGTCAGAGGCATTACCTGAAGACTCTCTTAACCCTGGTGACATGTGATCCTTAAATTTATTCCTCACACCTGTCAGGCCTCCAACTCTGTAGTCCCTGGACTATTCCCATGCTCTTATTTAAAAATTTCTTTTCTCCATGCCCAGTTCCTCTATTTCCAAGCAGCTCTGTTCCTTACATTACACTTTTCTTCTACTCTCCATTTTTTCAGCTCTAACCATCTCTTTTTAATAATTATATTAGAAGCCTGATGAATGAAATTCATGCAAGAGTAGGCCTTCCTTCCCCCAGTTGCTGGCATCAGCTTCCTCCAGCCACCGGCCGGCACCCAGGACCCGGGCTTCCCTCGCAGCCTCGGCTTCATCTGGAAGGTTGTCCGGAAGGATGTCCGGAAGGACGTCCGGTCTAATTAGCATTTACGCTTTTATTATAGGGTGTCCCAAAATTCACACAAGAAGTAATTTTGATAGAAAACACAGGTTTATAATTAAAAATTGTAAATTTTTTATTGATTCATAAAGTATACAGTATAGGGTTATGTATGGAATAGCACATCGGGTAAACGGCCTCCACGGCTTTGCTGGCACATACGCAAAGCCGTGGTCTTCATTGGTCTTCATTGTCCCTGCTCCTGGGCCATCATTGGTACTTGGTAATGCTTATCAAATTGAAGGGATTGAAATCAAAGGGCAACAGATATTAGAATCTGATTCAATAAACCAAGTAAAATTAGGCTTTCATTTTTTGTTGTTGTTAATGCTCACGCAAAATTCAAATCTTGCGTGAATTTTGGGACACCCTTTATTATAGATAATTTTCCAAATATGTGTGTGTTATATACCACTGAGTCAGCGCTGACTCCTGGCAACTCAATGAATGAGAGATGTCCACAATGTCCCGTCCTCAACAGCCCTGCCCAGCTCCTGCGGACTCACGCCCATGGCTTCTTTTATGGAGTCAGTCCACCTCATATTTGGTCACCTCTTCTCCTCTGCCTTCTATTTTTCCCAGCATTGTGATTGTTTACAAAGAACCCTGCCCTCTCAGGATGTGCCTGAAGTACGATAGCTTCAGTTTTGTCATTTTTTTTTGCCTCCAGCAATGTTTCAGGCTTAATTTGCTCTAGGACCCATGTTCAATGTCCAAATATACCATTCCACAAATGTGCCTGCTTTCCACAACACTGGTGACTTTGTGTACGCTGCTTGGCACATTAATCTATTTATTTACTCATTCATCCAATAAATACTTGTTGTGTCCCCACCATGTGCCAGGCACTAAGCTAGGTGCTGGAGGTACTTCTGCCTGGAACACCCTTACCTCCAAATGCCCCCTTTTCACCTGAACTTCTGCCCAGTTGAATTAATCTGAATTTGATTGTGGGTTCATTCAAGGTCACGCTCTGTGCTAGACATGCTTTAAGCCTCAGCTCAAATCACCATCTCTAATAAGACTTACTTTCCCCTCCAGCCAGAGCTAATTGCTTCTGCCACACTCCATATTGGTACTTCAATAATGTTTTGCTTGTTCATTTGTGTATTCATTCATTATTTCATCAAATATTTTTTGAGAGCTTGCTATATGCCTGACACTGAGTTAGGAGCTGGAGAAACCACGGTGTGAGGTAAGTGCCAACCGCGTAATGCAATGGAAACTCTCAGGTGGAACAACGAATAGTGTGTGGTAATTGTTTCCCTCGGTCCCTGTGTTCTTCATAGACTTTGAGCGACCTGGAGGCATGGATTCCATCTTCTTGTTATTCCCAGCGCCTAGCACAGCCTCTGGCAGATGGAAGACCTTGTGAAAGGTTTGTTGCGTCTTTGAAGCCCACCACGATGCTATTTGAAAAGCTGGAAACCAACCTGCATTTTATCATCGTACAACCTCCAAATTAATTATCTCCTTGGCCCACACATTTTGGTTTGTGTCTTTCCTCAAAGTCGATTGAAAACAAAAGCTCATCTATAACTCAGTTGCATTTCAGATGCCCTGCCCTGGTCAGACTGGCAACAGGCCAAATCGACGTAAGCTTGCAAGGAGAGGGCAAGCAGCTTGTGAAGGGGGGCGCGGGAATACTGGCTGCTTAGAGAAGTGGAGGAGGGAAATCAATTGTAAAGTGAGATGGAGGCCAGGTACAAAGCTGGTCTCATTCATTTTTTTCCAGAGCCAGTCAGCCCTGAGAAAAGCTCAACGAGCTAGCTTTAGCTTTAGACTGGGGTCTGGAAATGGATGGAGCATCCTAGATGAACTAAACACTGACAGCAGAACAGAATGGGACGACATTTCAAATCATGCCCAGCCCTGTGTGACGTGTTGCAGTTGCCGACCCGCCAATGTCTGCACCTTGTCATCTTCAGATTTGCATTGCTGGTAGATGCAGTCAAAGTTGATGATATAAGTTGCTGATTTTACACCTGACAATGAAAATATGAGCCCTCCCCCCCCCCTTTTAAATAGAAAGTAGGATATGCTGAGCAGAGTCTCATGAATTAGTTTTGGAGCGTCATCAGGTTTTGTGGTTTAAAATCTACTTCCAGGTACCCTAATGGTCCTTGAGGCTCTTCTCCAGGCAGATTAATTCATTCTAGAAAATGAGATAATGAGAAAACAGTAAGCACAGAAATATTCTACTGTTTGCAAGGACTGCATTCCAATGAGGATATTAAGTTAATTTGCTTATCTTAATCCCATCTTTGTGCTGACCTGTGTTTCAAAATGATGATGTGTTCTGGAATTCAACCTACCGACCCGAAGGGAGAGTTCAGGGAGAGCAAGTTAGATTCCCTTAGTGTCACTGCCGCTTTGCTGCAACAAATGAACCCCCCCTGCAATCATACACTATTGTAGAAATCTCTTGTCTCACAGAGTCCCACCCAGTGCAAGCATTGACCCATTTACTTTTCCTAAACATATTTGAGGACAAAATGATTTCATCAACAAATAATTATATTGATTACAATTCAGAAGTCACCTCCAAATTTTCTAATTCTGTATCCGCAAGTTAATTTGCTTTACTAAAATGGTTGCAACAGACACGGTTCATTTAAGTTAATTGATCTTCTGATCATCCCTGTTCTTGGATTCCTTGGGGGGGCTTCGGCACCCCTGGAAATGCCAGTTAAAAAGATAATACATCTAGAACTTCTTTGTTTCTCTCCATGGAAAATTTTGTCTACCCATCTGGGGAAACTATTTCCTCTAATTCCAATGCCCTTGCTCTTTCTCTGTCCATCTGGAGAACATCCACTCACTTTGCAAGAATCAGGCCAAAGGCCATCTCATCCATAAAAACATTTATAATTCCACTTAACACAAGGAGAATTGCATTTCCCCCTCTATGTACATTTCTGTATTCTATTATTGTATGTGTGTGTGCACAAACTTTTTTTAAATTAAGTTTTTAATTTTAAGATAATTATAGATCCCATATAGTTATAAGAAACAATACAGAGAGATCTCTATACTGTTTATCCAGTTTCCCCCAATGGTAACATATTTCAAAATTATGTACAATATCACACCTTACATCAGGTATTGACATTGATACAGTCATGGTGCCTTTTTATAGCCACCCACACTTTCTCCCACCCCCCATCCTTGACCCCAGGCCACCATGAATCTGTTTCTCATTTATATAATTTTGTCATTCCAAGAATGTTATAGAAATGGAATAAGACAGTACATGGCCTTTTGGGACTGGCTTTTTCAATTAGCATAGTTCTCTGGAGATTCGTCCAAGTTGTTGCATGTTCCATGTATCAAAATAGTTCCTTTTTATTGCTGCATAGTAGTTCATCAGATGGATGTAGCAAAGTTTCTTTAATCACCCACATATTGGCTATTACAAGTAAAACGGCTATGAACGTTTATGTCCAGACTTTGCGTAAATGTAAGTTTTCTCTGGGATAGATGCCCAAGAGTGCACTTGCTGGGTCATGTGGCAGCGGCACGTTCAGTTTTGTAGGAAACTACCACCTTGCTTTCAGAGTGGCTGCACAGCTTTACATTCCTACCAGAAACGTGTGAGTCATTCCGTCTCTCCACATCCTTACCAGGACTGTATTTGGTGTTCTGGCTTTTTAAAACTGTAGCCATTCTAATAGGTGTGTAATGACATTTCGTTGTGGCTCTAATTTTTTTTCATTTACCTGGTGGCTAATGATGTTGAACATCTTTTCATACCCTTATTTGCTATTTGTAAATCCTTTTTGCTGAAATATGTTTGTGTCTTTTGCCCATTTTCTAATTGGATTTTTCTTACTGTTTATTTTTAAGTCTTCTTTATATAGTCTACATACCAGTCCATCGTCAGATATGATTTGTAAATATTTTCTCCCAGACTGTAGCTTGTTTTTTCATGTTCTTCACATGCACTTTCACAGAACAAAAGTTTTGAATTTTGATGAGGTCCAAATGACTTTTTTTCTGTTATGCACTGTGCTTCTGATACCAAGTCTATGAATTTTATACCTATTTCCAGGTTCTAAAGAAGTTTATATTTTTTCCATAAGTTTTATAAATTTACATTTTATGTTTAATTCCATGGTCCATTTTTGTTAACTTTTATATCAGTTATGGGGTTTAGGTCAGAGTGTAATTGCTCCAGCACCATTTGTTGAAGAGGCTATCCTTCCTTCATTGGATCGCTTTCATACATTTGTGAAAAAATAAGTTGAGACTATTTGTGTGGGTCTATTTAGGGCTCTCTGTTCTGTTCCATTCATCTATGTGTTGGTCTCTGCCAATGTCACATGGTGTTACTGCAGCTATTATAGTAAGCCTTAAATAGAGTAATTCCACCCATTTTGTTCTTCTTTCTCAAGATTGTTTTAGTTACTCTAGAGCCATGGTCGGCAAACCGTGGCTCTCGAGCCACATGCAGCTCTTTGGCCCCTTGAGTGTGGCTCTTTCACAAAATACCACGTGCGGGTGCGCACGTACAGTGCGATTGAAACTTCGTGGCCCATGTGCAGAAGTCAGTATTTTGTGGAAGAGCTGGTATTTTGTGGAAGAGCCGCACTCAAGGGGCCAAAGAGCCGCATGTATCTCATGAGCCACGGTTGGCAGAGCTGCAGTTTGCTGACCACTGCTCTAGAGCATGTGCCCTTCTATATAATTTTTTCAATAAACTTGGCTATCCTATATAATAAAAAGGAAACATGTAAATTGACCGTCCCTCCACTATGCTCACCAGCCAATCAGGAGTGAGTATGCAAATTAACATGACAAAGATGGTGGGTTAATTTGCATACACAGGCGCCGGGCAGAGAGCAGAGCGGGAGAGCTGGCAGAGAGTGGAGGGGCTTGGGGAAATTGGCTCCCCAAGCTGCCAGACGGAGAGCAGAGAGGGACAGCTGGTGGCTTGGAGGACTTGGCAGAGTGGGAGGCCATGGGAGGGAGACAGAGCAGGAAGGGAAAACCAAGATCTTGGGGAGCACCAGGAATTCTGGGAATAGTAGTTTTGGTGGCAGCCCCAGGACTGGAAGTGGAAGCCCAGAGTGTGGGGAGCACCAGGAATGCTGGGAATCATAGTTCTGGTGGCAGACAGATCTCCTAGACACTAGAGCAAAGTGAGCCTGGAGCAAGTTACTGTTGCGGTGGGGGATGGAGGAAAAGCAAAGGTGAGAGACATAAGTAAAATCAGAGTGTCTAGGAAAAATTAAAGGGAAGATATCCTAAAACTTCTAGGAAATCTCCACCAATGAAGCAAAGAAAAAAAAAGCCTCTATTATTCTGTAAGCAACAAACCAAACTGAGTTGGGGTCTCAGACAATTCGCTCATATGATTGCAAAGACAGACAGAAACTCCCGGATTGGAAAGGGCTCCCCTGAGGGCTCCCAGATTGGAGAGGGTGCAGGTCGGGCTAAGGGACCCCCACACCCCCCAGTGCACGAATGTCTTGCACCGGACCTCTAGTGTCTATATAAAAAAAACCCTTGCAGAGATTTTAATAGAAATTGTTTTAAACCTATAGATCAATTTAAGGAGAAATGATGTCTTTATTATATTCAGTCTTCCAATTCATGAATTCAGTGTCTCTCCATTTATTTGGGTCTTCTGTGATTTCTTTCATAAGCATTTTGTAATTTTCAACATACAAATCTTGTGCATGTTTTGTTACGCGTATACCTAAGTATTTTATTCTAGTTGGAACAATTATACATGATACTGTATTTTTAATATAACTTTTCATATGCTCATTGTTAATGTATAGGAATGTGATTGGTGTTTGTGTGTTGCTTTTGCATGCTGCAATCTTGTTAAATTTAGTTCTAGGAGGTTGTGTGTGTGTGTGTGTGTGTGTGTGTGTGTGTGTGTAAATATCTTGGGGTTTTCTACATGGACAATCATGTCATTTGCAAATAGGGTCAGTTTATTTCTGTCTTTCCAGTCTGTATGTCTTTTATTTCATTTTCTTGCCCTAGCATAGTGGTAGGATAGAATCACTGCCACCTGGTTCCGTGGGGCAGGGGATGGACAATCAGCTGCCCTCTGGCTCTGCCAACAACACATAGTGTGTCAATTGGAGCTTTCCCTGCTTCTTTGGGGCAAGAATGGAGTGGGAGATTAACCGCCTATTTCCTTGCTAAAAGTGTGGGGATATTGCCCCAAATCTCTCTGGTTAGGTCTAGTTAGGTCCTTTGGCTAGAGGGAACAAGGATTTTTGGTCTATGTCTTTTGGCAATTCCAGGTGGGAGGAAACTTACTATTGTGTCATTCCTTAAGTCTTAAGGTCCTGAGGCCGTCTGCCTTTCTCTTTTTCATTTTTCCAGAGACTACCTACACCTTTGTGTTGTGTGATGTCCATGGATTTTTAGTTGTAAGGGGAGGACCTGAGAGGAATAGAGCTATTCCATCTTGGCAGAACTCTAAGAACCGTGACTGGATCTGAGCTCTTTGAAGATCATAGCTTCTGTCTGTCTTTCCTGTAGCATCAAGGCTAGCTAGTATATTGTCTGTCACATAGTAGTTGTAAATGTTGGCTTAATAAGTAAATGATTAATATTTGTTGAGAAAATAACTTTGTGCTCGATGCTGAGAATATGTATGAGGCCTATTCTCTACCCTCAGAGAACAAGCTATACAACTATGAAAACTAGATGTAAAACTTAAAAAATGGTTTAGTTTAGTCTTTAGTACAGAGTTTAGAATCCAGTGGTCCTCAGTATGGATCTGGCCTCTGTTAATCTATTAGCTGTATGCCTTTAGGATGACAATGACATGTCAAATGCAGGTTCATTGATTTTATTTATTTATTTATTTATTTATTTATTTATTTATTTATTTTAAATATATTTTTATTGATTTCAGAGAGATAGAAACATCAATGATGAGAGAGAATCATTGATTGGTTGCTTCCTGCACGCCCTCTACTGGGGAGGAGCCTGCAACCCAGGCATGTGCCCTTGACCGGAATTGAACCCAGGACCCTTCAGTCCCCAGGCGGACGCTCCATCCACTGAGCCAAACCAGTTAAGGCAGGTTCATTAATTTTAAAAAAATGTCTCACTTTGGTTGGGGATATTGAGAATGGGAGAGATAATACACATGTTAGGGCAGGAAATAGATGAGATATCACTGTACCACCCTCTCAGTTTTGCTGTGAAACTAAAACTGCTTTAGAAAAAAAAAAGTCTTAAAAAATAGGTGCTGAGTAGAGTCACCTCTTAAGGTTTTTATGAAGTTAAATTATTTAATACATGAAAAATACTTTGCTCTGTACTTGACATATCTGAAGCCCTTGATAAGTGGTAGCCAGACGAGGACGGCTCTAGCATTATAAACGACATGATGAGCTATGGTGAGGAGTCCGCAATGTGCATCAGGCTTGAAAACCAAGGTTAATTGGATGACCCAAGAGGGCTTGTAGAGACAGACTAGCAACATGGTAGACTAGATGTCTTGAAAAAGCATTCCCTTACAAAGTCCCTAAATATGTTTGATTAATTTTCACAAGGCTTTTCAAATGTATAGCTTGGTTTTAAAAAAGCAAGGGGAATCCTCAAAGTCCAAAAACTAGGAAAAGGATGGATGAAGTGAAGGATGAGCACTTAAGTCAGCTGCTGCTCTGCCGGCCGTTGTCAGTCCCCGGCTGCCTGGAGAACTGGTCTTAAAGGGCTGCACAGGGTAACAGTGGACGAGGGAAGTCAGGATGAAAACCCCACATAACCCTGAGACACCTTCAGTGGGTGACCTACACAAAAGCCTGCCCCTTCAAAGGGACACAGGAAGAAAAGTTGCCCTCTTTTGGAAAAAAAAATCATCCCTGAAAATTCATAACCTTATGGAGGAGTGCGGGCCCAAATCCACACTGCCCATTTGGTAAATCTCAAAGCCAAGAATTCACTTCAAAGGGGACCAGGGTTGACAGTGCCCGTGATGCCTGGCAGATGCAAACTAAAGTTCTCTCTGAAGGAACGTGACTTAAATCCAGGCCTCAGCAAATTCCTTTAGATAAAATTATAGAGAATAAAAATCTAGATTTTTAAGGAATCAGAGAACCTTTGAGAAAACCAGGCACCATGAGTGAGAATCAGCTAAACAACAAAAGTAGAACCAGACCAGCAAAGATATCAAACATTAGAATGATCACAGAGAATATTCGATGCCTGTGCTGAATATATTTGAAGAAATAAAAGAGATGATTAGAAGTATGATTAAGGAACAAGAAACGTCAACATAACAAGGCAGGCTAAAAAAGGAAGTGATGGGAGCTAAGCCTGCAGAGTAGATGGTGGCATAAGTGTGGGGACAGTGAAGAAGGTGGGGCTTTGTCTATAGACACAGCGAAGTCATTGAAATCATCAAGCAGTGAGGCTGGCATATGCTGAGTGGAGCTTAACTAGGACTAATCTGGTAGCCATGTGCCGAAGGGACATGGGAGAGGGGAGAGGATCAATCAGATTCACTCCAGGCTGTGAGCCTAAGAGAGATGAGAATGGAAAGAATGTGTGGAGAAACCAACAGTGTTTGGAGCCTGGGTGTCAAGGGAGTGGGGAGGATTCTACTCTAAGCCTTAGAGTCTCTAAATATGTATTGTGTTCCCTCCTCCTAGAACTTCCCTCAACCCCAAATTCCTGGGCTCATCCTCAGCTTCCACCAGGTCCCCATGACCTGGGCATGAGCTGAGCGACCATGACGCTGCAGGAGGCATCAGGACACAGGTGGCTTCCTACGAACCAAAAATATACGGGGTCACCTACCTCTGCTGGCACTGCAGTAATAATAATTGTGCATTAAATGTTACAAAGCCTTTTTTCCCACCCTGTCTCATGTGATCTCTGCAGCAATCCTTGTAGCAGGCATATTATGTACCTCTAGTTTATGAGTGACCAAGCTAAGGCTCTGTGCTATGAAAAACATCCCCAAGGTCACAGAAGTTGTTTAGTGGTGAAGCCAGGACTAGACTTGCTTGGGGTAGAACCCTTTCATTCTTCCACATCTTGGATGGGGAGATCTCAGCCTGGAAATCTGTGGGTCTGTGTGATGTTCCATTGTCTATTTTGTTCTCACATGCATACAGGGCATAAAAAGAAGAGAAGTTGCTGGAAACTCCAGTTCTAGTTTGTTCACAGCTATAAAGAGGGAATTGTGTAATGCAATGCATTTTGCAATTTCTCAGATGCTTTTGATCATAAGCAAGTAGAATATGGGGGAGGGACTCTGCTATGGGGGGGAGAGGTGAAAAAGGCATAGCATTGCTTAGAGAGATACAGCTGTAAAAGGGGATAGCAGCTGAGTGACACTAAATTTTTGGTACCCTGAGGTGTTAATTAGACATTTCTTTTCAACCTGATTGACAGTGCATTTTATTTTTATTTTTTATTATTTTTTAAAAATATATTTTATTGATAATTTACAGAGAGGAAGGGAGAGGGATAGAGAGTTAGAAACATCGATGAGAGAGAAACATCGATCAGCTGCCTCCTGCACACTCCCTACTGGGGATGTGCCCGCAACCAAGGTACATGCCCTTGACCGGAATCAAACCTGGGACCCTTGAGTCCGCAGGCTGATACTCTATCCACTGAGCCAAACCGGTTAGGGCGACAGTGCGTTTTAATGAACAAATAGCAGAACCCAGCGTAGCTGGGAGTATACTCTTTTACCATCTCCAGGCTGACCTTCCCTCGGCAACCTGCATGTGCTGTGCTAGAAAGTCTGTCACTAGGACAATGTATAAGCTTTCATGTCACAAGTCTGCTGCTATGAAAGCCTCCCACATTTTCCTCAGCCTAATTCATTAGGGCTGTCAAATTTTGTCAAATTACTTTCCTTAAATTAAAAAAAAAAAGCACAGTTTTGACCTGAGTAAAAGTGAAATTGTATGGAAACGTGCACATTTTTTAAAGGACGAGACTGTATATTTAAGGCTGGCATAGTGAGGGCTTCATGGAATTACTTTTAAAGTATTTTTTCTCCCTTTATTATTTTTTTATTTTTTAAATATATTTTATTGATTTTTTACAGAGAGGAAGGGAGAGGGATAGAGAGTTAGAAACATCGGTGAGAGAGAAACATCGATCAGCTGCCTCCTGCACACCCACTACTGGGGATGTGCCCGCAACCAAGGTACATGCCCTTGACCGGAATCGAACCTGGGACCCTTGAGTCCGCAGGCCGACGCTCTATCCACTGAGCCAAAAACGGTTAGGGCTTTTTCTCCCTTTAAATGTAATGTTCGCTGGAAGATTAGAATAAATCCGAAAGGACCCCCAATGCCTCCTGTGACCAATTGGAAGTAGAAGGTCCCCATGCATTAACCGTCCCCCCACCCGGGAGAGCTGGGACGGCGAGTGTTTTTTGGAACACCTTATTTTTTGAGGTGTCACATTTGTTGTTATATCTATAAGCAGACTTTGAAAAACAAGCACATCTTTTGTTCTTTATTTCTATCCAGGAGTAAATGACATCTCTCCGAGACTAACAGGGAGTCTTGCTTTCTGTAGATGAGCCAGGTGACTGGGAAGACAGGCAGGAGCCGGTGACGTACCTTCCCCCGCTGGGGACAGGGGTAGGAGCAGAGCTGAACCTACAAATTGGGGGTTAAGTGACTCCCGTTGAGGCCTGTAAAGGCAGAGAGCCAAGCAGATCATTACAAGCTTCTCCTCCAGGAAAATGGAAGCCATTTAAAAAATTCCGGGAATTGCTTGGAACACGCAGTATTTATTCTTAAACAAAGGCCCTTTGTGGTATTTCGAATTACAGAATTTAGGAGAGGAAAAGACTCCCACCTCACCTGCCTCCCTTCTCTCGCTCTACTGCCACTGCTTTGTCTAGATCAATGAAAAGACCCCAGATTTAGAGTCTAACCACAGCCCCACATTCTTGTGAGGAGGGCAGAGGGGTGTTGTACCTTATTAAGGACTCTGCCACTACGCTATTTCCAGGTGTTTGCCCACCTGGCTTTCATGATCTGCAGGTCTGGATTAAAGTTTCCTTCGGTAGGAAAAATGCTTGAATTCATGCTTTATACAGACGTCTCCTATTGCTGCAAGCATTCAATAGAAGGAAATCATAACAAGAACCAAGTTAAAGCCTCACTCGGTGACTTTCGCTCACATCTTAGCCACAGAACTGAGACACGTGGCCACCCCCGATGCAAAGGAAAGAGTGGTTTCTGGGTGCTGCGCTGCCCCACATAAGTCATGGATTGATGGTAAGGAACAGGGAGAGAGCTAGTTGCTATGAACCAGTTACAACAGCCCCAGGCTGTTATAAGGTTCTTACTAGTTCTTTACTATTTACTAATACAAGTGCCTCAAACATTTTTTCTAAATTAGAGAATATAGTGTAGAGAAAAACAGAGAAAAAAATACCTTTAACCTATTATGTAGAGAGAACCAGTGTTAACTTTGAGGTGTAATCCCTTTCAAACACACACACACACACACACACACACACACACACACACACACACACACAGAATACTTTTTTAGTGACTGATTAACTTCGAACTCCTCTCTTTCTATTCCGGGCATTGTGAGACTTGATTCTAAAGCAGAGTATTGGTCTGACCTTGCCCCACCTGAAAGGATGTGGGTGTATTCGAACTGATACATAGATCATCTCTCCCTCTCCCTCTCTCATGTGTGCACATGTACACACACGTACACACACAGACATGTGTGTGGGCACGCACCTCACTTAAATAAGAAGTTTTCCTTTCCGGGATGGTTAGGCCTCATTATTTATTTATTTATTTATTTATTTATTTATTTATTTATTGTTGTAAGGACAGTTAACATAAGATGTAAGTACACCTTACATTGTGCAGATTTTTAAGTGTACGATTCAGTATTTTTATCTATAGGCAATGTTGTGCAGAGAATCCCCAGAATTTAGTCTTCTTGCATAACTGAAATTTATAACTGTTGAGTAGCAAATGCCCATTTCCCACACACCCCGACCCCTGGCACACACAGTTCTATTGATTCTCTGCTTCCATGAGCTTGACCATTTTAGATCTCTGTACAGGTGGATTCACGGTGTTTGTCCTTCTGTGACTGCCTGATTTCACTTAGCGTCATGTCCCAGCTTCATCCACATTGTCCCCTGCTGTAGGATTTCCTTCCCTGTTAAGGCAGGGTAGTATTCCATATACATATATATATGGCTAATATGCAAAGTGTCCCCTTGGGAGTTCGACCAGGAGACCGGGAGTTTGATCACTCGCTATGATGTGCGCTAACCACCAGGGGGTGGCACAGAATGAAGGGAGGCCTCGGCCGGCAGCTGGAAAGCCCAAATTGGCCCTGATTGCCAGCCAGGCCTAGGGACCCTACCTGTGCACGAATTTTGTGTGCTGGGCCTCTAGTATGTGTATAAACCACATTTTCTTCATCCCTTCATCCGTTGGTGGACAGTTAGGCTGTTTTCATATCTTGGTTATTGTGGCTGGGGCTCTAATGAACATGGCAGTGCTCAGGTATCCTGGAGCTCCTGCTCCCAATTCTTTTGGACAAATAACCAGAAGTGGGATTGCTGGACCACAAGGCAGTTCTTGTTTTTAATTTTTTGAGGAAACTCCATACTACTTTCCATATCTGTGCTCCATTTTGCAATCCCACCAATAGGGTCTAAGGGTTCCAATTTATCCACATCCTTGTCAACACCTGTCTTGTTTTTTGATTAAAGCCATCCTGATAGATGTGAGGTGATATCTCATTGTGGTTTTAGTTTGCATTTCCCTGATGATGAGCAATGGTGAGGACCTTTTTATGTACCTGTTAGGCATTTGTATATCATCTTTGGAGAAGTGTCTATTCAAGGCCTTTGCCCATTTTCATTTATTTTATTTTATTATTTATTTAAATAAATTTTTATTGATTTCAGAGACAAAGGGAGAGGGAGAGAGAGATAGAAACATCAATGATGAGAGAGATTCATTGACCGGCTGCCTCCTGCACGCCCCACACTGGGGATCGAGCCTGCAACCTGGGCATGTGCCCTGACCAGGAATTAAACCCTGACCTCCAGGCTCATAGGTTGACGCTCAACCACTGAGCAACACTAGCTGGGCCTTTGCCCATTTTTAAATCAAGTGATTAGTTTTTTCTTTCTGTTGAGTTGGAGGGGTCCCTTATGTTTTTTTGGAAATAAATCTCTTATCAGATATACTAGAGGCCTGTTGCAGGAAGATTCCTGCAAGAGTAGGGCTTCCTGCGGCCTGAGTGAAGGAGAGAAGGGAGCGAAGCCTGTCGAGGTGGGCTTCGCTCCCTTCTCCACTGCCTCACTCCCTCCCGTGTCCGCTGCCTCGGCTCCGTTCCCATGTCCACTGCCCATGTCCGCTGCCTCGGCTCCACTCCTGTGTCCACTGCCTCGCTCCCTCCCTTCTCCACCACTTCACTCCCTTCTGCAGCACTTGGCTCCCTTCTCCACCACTTCACTCCCTTCTGCAGCACTTGGCTTCCTTCTACGCTGTCTTCAGTCTTCGCTCCATGCTTGCATATGCAAAATTAACTGCCATCTTTATTGTATTAATTTGCATGCTCATCCTGATTGGCTGGTGGGCGTAGCGGAGTGACACCAATTTGCATGTTTCTCTTTTATTAGTGTAGTAGATAGTTTACAAATATGACCTCCTATTCAGTCAGTTGCCTTTTTATTCTACTGATGGTTTTCTTGCTGTGCAGAAGATTTATTTTTTAATCATCACCCGAGGATATGCTTATTAATTTTAGAGAGAGGGGAGGGAGAGGAAGAGAGAGAGAGTGACAGAGTCAGAGAGAGGAAGAGAGAAAGAGAGAGAAACCCTTGATGTCAGAGAGAAGATCAATTGGTTGTCTTCTGTATGTGTCCTGACTGAGGATCGAACCTGCATCCTTTTGGTGTACAGGATGATGCTCCAACCAACTGAGCCGCATGGCCAGGGCTGCAGAAGCTTTTTAGTTTGATGTAGTCTGACTTGTTTATTTTTGCTTTTGTTGCCTGTGCTTTTGGTGTCATATCCATGAAATTATTGCCAAGACCAATGTCATGAACTTTTCCTTAGACCTCATTTTAAGAATCAGACCTCAGAGATGCCATGACCTTGAGGTGCCTTCTAAGATGAAGGTGAAAGGTGGAGAGCAGATTTGAATCCCTTTGCCCCCATTCTTGGAGCCTGGGGCTGGCCTGAGTGAGGGTTTCTGGGGGCCAGGGTTTATGCCAGAAGAATGACCAGAAGTGATAAGGGTGCCTGAGGAAGAAGTGGAAAAGGGCCGAGATGGGTGAGAGACCAGAACACCAGAGAAGTTCAGAGATTCCCCAAATGGAGGGGGAAACCAGGGGCTTGTGTGGGTGGCCAAGGCAGGACTCGGGGAGCCAGGCTGCCATGTTGGAAGGCTCTGGGCTCATGGGATAGGCGGGAGCCTCCACTCCGGGTTAAGTTGCTGAGCCAAGTAGTGATTCCATTTATGAGTGTCTGGTTATGAAGACCTGCTCAGTGACTCTCACACAAGTCTGCTCTTGTTGATGTAGCCCTGACTTAGAGCGTTTTTGATACTTAAATGCTAGTTATCATCTGCTTTGAAATTACCTGAGCAATGCTGTTGTGGGTGCTTTCTAGTCTTTTCAAAGGCTTTCATGTGCTCACACATTTCATTCAGGAACTGCCCGGCACCGGAAGGTCTCTGATTGTCTGCTGGGGAAACGGGTGTGCACAGAAGCTAACTCACTGGCTCAGGTCTGCACTGCTGCCGGCTTGGGGGTCTCCTCTCTCAAGGCAATGAGCGCGACAGCAATGTCCAGTGCCCTCGTGGTCACTTATGCATGTAGCTACCCACAAAGGTCACATTGGCCAAAGCTTTGTGATCTCAAGGACTGGCCAGATCTAGGTCTATTGTCAGGAACGGTGCCTCTGGGGCTGCCCACAGCCCTCTCCTCAGGAGCAAAGTGCTTCCCCCCCCCCCGCTGGGCTGAGGGGCTGTTTGGTGGGGGCAGAGCAGATGGGTGCTCAGCAGCTGAGCATCAAAGAATGGGCCCCTGGGGCACATGAGGTTTCTTCTGAAACTGAGAAGAATAATGCCTAACTCACATTACATGAGCACATTAGAAACGTAATGATATGAAGTCAATTTACGAACTGAAAATGCCACGCAACTATAAGGTAATATCATAGTGACTATTTTTGTTGTCAGTATTAATGATGATACCTAATATTTATTGAACACATGTTATGGGCTGGGCATCGTGCCACAAGGTATACATGAATGATTTTATTTAAGCCACAGAATAACCCCATGATATGGGTATTATTATCTCGTTTTCATAGATGAGAACACAGAGGCGAGGTTAAGTAACTTTTCCAGTTCTATGTAACCCAAAACCCTGTTCAACTGGATAATCTAGGTACAATTATTTTTTTGTGATTTCCAGATCTTTCATGATCTTGGATGGCTTGTTAATGTCTTTTAAAATTCATCACCTCGAACTGAAAAAATACTCCAAATACGGACTGACCATCGAAGAGTGCAAGGGGAGAGTCACCTCCTTTGTTTGAGAGATGATGCTTGTGTTAATGCATCCCAACATTTTATTGGCCTTTGGAACAACTATGTCCTACTGATCTGACGTGAAGTCCTTTAAACTAAATCCTTTCTTCTTAAACTGTTGTAACAATCTCACCTACTCCATCTCCTACAAATGAAACTGACGTCAGTCTTTAATATGTAGCCTTGATTGAGGCCCCAGCCACAGTGTGGAAATTCTTAAGGAATCAATAAAATATTCTTCTGCTGGGTGTTCTAAGCAGGATTCCCACATGCTAATTATTATTGTTAAATAAGTGACTCATCTGAGAAAGTTTCCTTTTCAAGTTGCGTTGCATCATATGGGCAGTTTTAAGTAGACCACCCTGCACTCAAACGTTTTCATCTCAGCGCATTCAGGCACCACTTCTGTGTAGTGAGAGATGAATCACCCTCTCACCCAGCAGAGGGGCCACTTCACAGACGCACACAACGGGAGCGCTGCTGCTCCCCCCCCCCCCTCCCCCCGCCGCGGTTCTCCTCCTGCTTCACCTCCAGGGGTGAAGGGAAAATTTATCCGGAGAGAAAGGGCTGAGCCACTCAACCAGTTTTCCACCAAATTAAAGATGGGCCATTCCTAAAGAAAAGAGGGTTCTTGAACACTGGGGTTAGAAAAAGCAGAACAGACGGAGTAAGAATCCACATGAAAACATTTGCGGGGCTACCTCGCCAGGGTGGGGCGGACCGGACTCCCTCTCTCCGCCCGGCGGCGGGAAGACAGGGCCCTGGCTCGCAGACCGTGAGCGAGACTCGCAGGCATTGGAGTTCACTGGTGGATTTGCAGACAGATGACAGTGAAAGTTTCACTGTTTGGAGGAGGGGGAAACCTCTCCTTAGAAAAACAAAACACAAAACAGAACAACAAAGCACGCCCTCCCCTCCCCGCAGCCCTCCCTCGGCGGCGCGGACGGCGCGGGCGCGGTTTTCCCAGGGAGCCCAGAAGGCATGTCCCGTTTTTTTTGTGTCCGGAGGCATCCCGGGTCACTGAGCACCGCCATTCACCGCGAGCTGCTGAGGGGTGGATGGAAGACTCGGACCTTCGGGGGGGGGGGGGGGAGGTAACCAGAAATCGGCATCCATGGGAGCCCCTATCAAAAATAATTTGAAATGTTAAATCTCAAAGCTGCCCAAACCCCGCGGCGGGAGGAGGCGCGGCCCCGGCGCGGGAGAGGCGGGCCAGCGGGGGCCGGGCCGTTCGGGCAGGTCGTGCTCCTGGAGGCCGAGTGCCACACACCGCGCTCTGCCTGGTGGTGGGATGGGCCAGGCTGGCTCTC